>NW_028270151.1:103656422-103812988 GCF_037043375.1 Chiloscyllium plagiosum | reverse complement strand
CAAAACCGGTATCCTTAATGATCAATGAAACCAACAATGTGTGAAACTACAAGATCCAACACAAATATCTCACTTTGGAACTTACTGTGGATAAAGACTGGGGCGCTCAGGGAACTAAACAGTGTTTGGCCTGACCACTATTGGAATACTGTGTGCAATTCTGGTCTCAATACCATAGGAAGGATGTTGTGGAACATGAAAGGGTTCAGAAGAAATGACCAAGGATGCTGCCAGGGTTGGAGGGTTTGCACTTCAGGGAAAAGCCTGAATAGGCTGGGGCTGTTTTCACTTGAACATGGGAAGCTGAGGAGTTAACCGATAAAAGGTGTTTAAAACCATGATGGCCATCGACATAGTCAATAGCCAAGGTCATTTCCCCAGGCGAGGGAAACTTTTCAAAGGGATCTAAAGGACAACTGGCTCCCGCAGAGTGGATGGAAAAAGCTGCCAGAGCAAATAGTGGAGACTGATAGAAATACATTTAAAAGGCATGTGGATGGGTGTATGAGTAGCAAAGGTTCAGAGGGATATTGGCAAAATTGTGGCAAATGCGACTAGAAACGCCATGCAGGAGTTGGTCCGAAGGGCCTGTTTCTGTGCTGTACATCTCTATGACTCAATGTCTTGAAATGAGTCCACATTATAGAAAAGGAGCTGCTGGAGGTTTTAAAACACAAAGGTAGATAAATCCCCAGGACCTGATCAAATGGATCTCAGGAAATTGTGGGAAGCTGGTGAAGGAATTGTAGGGCCCCTAGCAGAGATATTTGTACCATAGAGAGCTGCATGTGATAGGCTGTTGGACTGGAGGGTGGCATTGTGTACATTGAAGAAGGTTTTCTAAGATTACAAAGGGATCCTGATGAAATGTGTGAATGGCTGAAAAACTGTCGATGGAGTTCAATCTGAATAAATGCGAGGTAATGCATTTGGTACAACAAACACGGGTAGGACTTATACAATTAATGGCAAGACCTTCGGTAGTGTTGTAGAACAGAGGGGCCTCAGGGTTCAGCTACATAATTCTTTGAAGTTTGCAACATGGAGAGACAGGATAGTTTAAAAAAAAGTGATTGCCTCACTTGCTTTCATTGCTCAGTCCTATGGATATAGGAGTTGGGAAGTCATATTGAGATTATACAGGGCATTGGTGAGTCCTCTTCTGGAATACTGTGTCCAGTTCTGGTCGCCCAGTTATAGGAAGGATATTATTAAGCTGGAAAGGTTTGGGAGGAGATCTACTGGGATGTGGCTGGGTACGAAAGGCTTCAGTATAAACAAAGGCTGAATAGGTTGGTATTTTTCACTGAATGATGACAGATGGCCTCATAGAAGTTTATAAAATCATGACGAGGATAGATAGAGTTAATGGGAGTTGTCTTTTCCCATGGACAGGGGAGTTTCAAGACAAGGCACAATTTTTTTAAGTTAGAGGAGATACATATAAAATTAAAATACATGAGAGGCACATTGTTACACAGAGGGTGGGTTGTGTGTGAAATGAACTTCCCAAGGAAGGGGTGAACATGGGGACAATTACAATGTTCAAAAGACATTTGGATTAGTACAGGAATAGGAAAGGTTTGAAGGGATATGATCCAGGGACAGGCAGGTGGGATGAGATCAGTTTTAGAGTATGGTTAGCGTTAACCGAACAGCGTGGTATAACTCTGACTATGATTATAATTTTGTGTCATCAATTAAGAAAGGCTGCAAGAGAAAGCCAGGGAACTACAGACTGATGAGCGAGACATCATGGTGGGTCAGTTGTTGGAGGTCATTCTGGGAGGTAGGCCTTACATGCATTTGGAAAGATAAGGCCTGTTTATGGACAGCCAGCATGGCTTTGTGCGTGGGAAAACATGTCCCACCAACTTGACTGGAGTTTGCTCAAGATGTGACCAAAAAGATAGATGAAGGCAGAGTAACAGACGTTGTTTCTGGCTTCCGTAAACCCTTGTTCAGGATGTAGCATGATACATTAGTTAGTAGGGGTAGATCACAAGGGATCAGGGAGAGCTTGCCAACTGGATACAAAATGGAATGACAGTGGGGGACAGAGGGTGGTGGGAGAGGGTTGTTGTTCAGACTGGGGCCTCTGACCAGCAGTGTGCTGTAAGGATTGGTGCTGGGCCACTGTTGTGCACCACTTACGTAAACAATTTGAGTGAAAATATAGGAGTCCCTGTTAATATGTTTATAGATACCAAGAATAGTGGAAAAGTGGGCAGGGAATATAGTTATCGAAGGGGATGTTAATCAACTGGGCCAAGGAATGAAAGATGGAGTTTAATTCAGGTGTTGGATTTAGTTAAGACAAACCAGGGAGGACTAACACGGGTAATGGTTGGGCCCTGGAAGTGTTGTAGAAAAGAGAGACACCAAGGGGTGCAGTTACATTGTTCCTTGGACTGGCATCAGGGGCGACAGGGTGTTGAAAGCAGCAATTGGCACACTTGTCTTCATTGATCAGAGCATTGAGCACATGAGTTGGAGATATTGGTAACACTGTCGTCAATATTTCTCCTGGGCAGAGGAGGCCACGGGGTGACCTTATAAAGGTTTATGAAACCATGTAGGGTCTAAGTAAGGTGAATTGCCAAGGGTAGGTGAGTCCAAAGCTAGAGGCATAAACGTGAGGTGAGAGCAAGGATTTGAAGAGGGAGCTGAGGGGCAACATTATCCACAGAGGATGGTGCCTAGACGGAATGGGCCGCCAGAGGAAATGGTAAAAACAAGTACAATTACAACATGGAAAAGACACTCGGGCAGGTATGTGGACAGGAGAAGGTTTGAAGAGATATGAGCCAAACACAGGCAAACGAGACACATTCCATTTAGGAAACCTCGGCCGAAGACTCATGCCGCACAGAAACAGACCCGATGTCTCCAGTTATTGGAAGAGGAGACTATTGAGACAAGGCATGTTGTAGAGACTGAAGCAAGTTACAGCGAGACGGATGGTCATCTGGACTGGAGGTTTCAAATATGTAAAATAATTGTTGAGAGGGGAGGAGATGACAGAGATAGGAACTGTTAGAGGAGTTAGAATAATTGAATACACTGGTCCTCAATACAAGCCATAGATACAATGTTGGAGAGGGAATAGGGAACAGAAAGATCCCAGGCAGCATTCCACCCTCTCGCGGGAGGCCTGCTTTCCCCTCAGTTGTTCTGATTCTCCCTAAGAAAGCACAGGCCTGGACTGGTAACTGGGAACTCCCGATGCTGTCTCATTACAACAAAACTTGCAGCAGGCGTGGTGATTGAGCCTGGGGTGTATCTGTACTATGCTCCCCCTCCAGCACTTTCTCTATGTCATGTCTTGTTAGCTGATGTTTGGATCCCCCTTATTACTTTCTGCTCTGTGCACTGGAATGATCTTACCTGGCAGCAGGATTTATTGAAGACTCCCGACCTCCTTGACTTTGTCTTTCTGGCTGACCAACCATCGTCCCAACCAGCAGTTGGAGAGCCTATTGAGTCAGGAGCTCCATGAGTACCTGTAGAAGACGCAGAAATAGGCAGAATGGGAACTTAGACTAATGCTTTGAGGGTTACACTTAGAGAATGGCACTGAGCCCACAGAGATCTGGAAATTCCCAGTCTCCATTCCTGACCTGTGCTGCCTCATCTCTCTGGAGTGGAGAATTCTGTTGGCTCATGATCTGGAGTAGCTTCAAGAGTGAGAGACGCTGACAGAGGCAGCAATTAGACCCACACAGTGAGGGATACCACATGGAGAGTTACTGAGTCACATCACCAGAGTGCCGGGTCAAACAATTGTGCAGGAAGAAAGGGTCTTGATTCATGTTGCACTGGGATATGCAAACTGTGAGCAGGCGAAGTGATGGCCTAGTGGCATTATTGTGTGACAATTTATCCACAAACTCAGCAAGTGTCCTCTGGACACAGGTTCAGATCCCACCATTGCAAATGATTGAATGTGAAGTAAATGCTTCAAAAACGATGTAATTAAAAGCCTGTAAGTGAGTATTAAAGCCTGCAAGTGAGTAATTGCTGATGTTAAGAAAAACCCATCGGATGCATTCGTGTCTTTAGTGAAGTAATCTAGGATGGGACTGGGATATCACAGGTATTACAGAACAACAGCTGAGGGAGGGACAGGACAGGCAGCTCAATGTCCCAGGGGACAGATGCTGCAGGAAGGACAGAAGGGGAGCTGAGAGAGGAGGAGAGCTGCTGGTTCTGACTGGGTGAACCATCCCAGCAGGACTGAGAGAGGATATTCCTGCGGGACCGCCCAGTGACGCTGTGTCCGTGGGATTAATCAGTAACAATGGGTCTTCCCTTTCCTCTGATTGTTCTACAGACCCCGAGAGCCCCGCCCTCCTGCACCTTGACCTTCTCAAGATGGCGGCCCTCAGGCCCGCGCTCCCACTTCCCTCAAACAAATGGCGGCCGTGATCCTGGGCCGCTTCCCTGATCAGAGACCGCCGCCCCTTTACACGGGCCTGGAGGGTCTTTTTCGTTTTTATTTTAACCTGTATCCAAGACTTGTGAAATCTCTCCGCTCCTTTCTCCCAGCGAGGCTCCCACACACCGGCTCTGAGCGCCGCTCTCTGAAGCCGATCGCAGCCGCTGCCGGAGAAAGCAGCTCCATGTCGCTCTCTCTCTGTGCCCTGATCAATGTGACACTGCGCATGCTCCACATGGAAACCAAACTGCGCGTGCGTCTGAGATTACCGGTGAGTTTATAGAGAATATTCATATCCGCACAGGATCATGGGTGAAATATAAGTCATTAACAATTGCTCTGTCGAGTTAGAGTCATTGAGATGCTTACTATGTAAATAGATTGTTCGGTCCAACTTAACCATACCGGCCAGGTATGTAAATTACCAATCGTTCTGGGAGTTTGAAAATAAGTTTCTTACTCGAGTTGTTTAAACCGACCTGTGAATTATTCTCAGCTCGTCCCCTACACTATTGCAAACTCACCCATGTGTTTATATAAGGATTGTTTAAATCTCCCTAATATACGTTATCAGATTTACATCTCAACTATTTCTTAAAAATCTCACATTGATTCATGGGAGAGGTTTAACGCTCCACTATGTCGTGAGAATGATCAATCCTGCAAAATAGTTTGCTTTCTGACCAATCCTGAAGCGTTCACTCCCCGAGAATGCTTTGGCCCCGGTCCGCACTCACTCTGGTTAGACGACCGGCCGCTGCTCGGTCCTCCTCTTCCGCCCCTTCCTCCCAATTGCAGAGTTGATTCAGGCACGACTCAGCAGGCTAAAGGACAAGGGAAGTTAGAGTCGATGCCTTGTGATGTGGAAAAAATATCCCGAATCTTGCATCGAGAGGCCTGAGTTCATTTGTGCAGGTGTGTGTAATAACGACTTTATTAAGAAAAATACAAGGGAAGGCAGGAACAGAGTAAAAACAATAGAACATGCAAACAATGTGGTGGGGCTCTCAATGCTCTGGGGACTTTAGTCTTTACCATGTGTTTCAGTGCCCCAGTGCATCCCAGTACAGACTGTGCCACTCCTCTTTGTGCACAGCCAGATACCACGATTGTGGGGCAAAGTGATGTGGTGGGGTACAGATTCTGGTGCTGGAAGAGCACAGCAGTTCAGGGAGCATCCGAGAAGCAGTAAAATCGACGTTTCAGGCAAAAGCCCTTCATCAGGAATAAAGGCAGAGAGCCTGAAGCATGGAGAGATAAGCGAGAGGAGGGTAGGGGTGGGGAGAAAGTAGCATAGAGTACAATAGGTGAGTGGGGGAGGGGATGAAGGTGATAGGTCGGGGGGCGGGGGGAGGGTGGAGTGGATAGGTGGAAAAGAAGATAGACAGGTAGGACAAGTCAGGATAAGTCACGGGGACAGTGCTGAACTGGACGTTTGGAACTGGGGTGAGGTGGGGGAAGGGGAAATGAGGAAGTCCACATTGATGCCTTGGGGTTGAAGTGTTGCGAGGCGGAAGACGAGGCATTCTTCCTCCAGGTGTCTGGTGGTGAGGGACCGGTGGTGAAGGAGGGCCAGGACCTCCATGTCCTCGGCAGAGTGGGAGGGAGAGTTGAAATGTTGGGCCACAGGGCGGTCGGGTTGATTGGTGCGGGTGTCCCGGAGAAATTCTGTAAAGCGCTCTGCTAGAAGGTGTCCAGTCTCCCCAATGTAGAGGAGACCGCATCGGGAGCAACTGATACAATAAATGATATTAGTGGATGTGCAGGTAAAACTTTGATGGATGTGGAAGGCTCCGTTAAGGCCTTGGACAGAGGTGAGGGAGGAGGTGTGGGCGCAGGTTTTGCAATTCCTGCGCTGGCAGGGGAAGGTGCCAGGTTGGGAGGGTGGTTTGTAGGGGAGGGGCGTGGACCTGACCAGGTAGTCACGGAGGGAACAGTCTTTGCGGAATGTGGAAAGGGGTGGGGAGGGAAATATATCCCTGGTGGTGGGGTCTTTTTGGAGGTGGCGGGAATGTCGGCAGATGATTTGGTTTATGCGAAGGTTGGTGGGGTGGAACGTGAGCACAAGAGGCGTTCTGTCCTTGTTACGGTTGGAGGGGTGGGTTCTGAGGGCAGAGGCGCGGGATGTGAACGAGGTGCGTTGGAGGGCATCTTTAACCACGTGGGAAGGGAAATTGTGGTCTCTAAAGAAGGAGGCCACCTGGTGTGTTATGTGGTCAAACGGATCCTCCTGGGAGCAGATACGGCAGAGGCGGAGGAATTGGGAATACGGGATGGCATTTTTGCAAGAGGTAGGGTGGGGAGAGGTGTAATCAAGGTAGCTGTGGGAGTCGGTAGGTGTGTAAAAAATGTCAGTGTCAAGTCGGTCGTCATTAATGGAGATGGAGAGGTCCAGAAAGGGGAGGGAGGTGTCAGAGATAATCCAGGTAAATTTAACGTCAGGGTGGAATGTGTTGGTGAAGTTGATGAATTGTTCAACCTCCACGCAGGTGCACGAGGTGGCACCAATGCAGTCATCAATGTAGCGGAGGAAGAGGTGGGGAGTGGTGCTGGTGTAATTACGGAAGATCGACTGTTCTAAGTAGCCAACAAAGAGACAGGCATAGCTGGGGCCCATACGTGTTCCCATGGCTACCCCTTTGGTCTGGAGGAAGTGGGAGGATTCAAAGGACAAATTAAGGGTGAGGACCAGTTCGGCCAAACGAATGAGAGTGTCAGTGGAAGGGTACTGTTGGGGACGTCGGGAGAGGTAAAAACGGAGGGCTTGGAGGCCCTGGTCATGGCGGATGGAAGTGTAGAGGGATTGGATATCCATGGTGAAGATGAGGCGTTGGGGGCCAGGGAAACGGAAGTCTTGGAGGAGGTGGAGGGCGTGGGTGGTGTCTCAAATGTATGTGGGGAGTTCCTAGACTAGGGGGGATAGGACAGTGTCGAGGTAGGTAGAGATGAGTTCAGTGGGGCAGGAGCATGCTGAGACAATGGGTTGTCCAGAGTGGTCAGGCTTGTGGATCTTGGGAAGGAGGTAGAACCGGGCAGTGCGGGGTTCCCGGACTATGAGGCTGGAAGCTGTGGGTGGGAGATCTTGAGGTTATGAGGTTCTGTATGGTCTGGGAGATGATGGTTTGGTGATGGGGGTGGGGTCATGATCGAGGGGGCAGCGGAAGAGGTGTCCTCAAATTGGCGTTTGGCTTCAGCGGTTCAGAGGTCAGTGTGCCAGACTACAATTGCGCCCCCTTGATCTGCTGGCTTGATGGTGAGGTTGGGATTGGAGGGCTGCGCGTTGTGAGGGTGAGAGGTTGGAGTGGGGGAGGGGGGTAGACAGGTTGAGGCGGTTAATGTCCCGGCGGCAGTTGGAAATGAAGAGGTCGAGAGCATGTAACAGGCCAGCGCGGGGTGACCAGGTGGATGCAGTGTGTTGGAGTTGGGCGAACGGGTCCTCGAAAGTTGGGCGGGAGTCCTGATTGTGAAAGTAAGCTCGGAGGCGGTGGAAGAAGTGTTCGACGACACGGGGTGTATTAAATTCTTTGACGCGTGGACGGAGGGGGATGAAGGTGAGGCCTTTGCTGAGAACTGAACGTTCGACCTCAGTGAGGGGAAGGGCTGGAGGGATGGTGAAAACTCGGCAGGGCTGGGAGCTGGTTTCTGGTGTGGGTGTGGAGATGGGAGTGGGAGTGGAGCCTGTAAATGGATTGGGAGGAATGGGGGTGGAGTCATGAGCAGGGTTCCACCCCCATTCCCCCTATGCTGACATCATCATCCTTGGAAAAATACTTCCACTGTCTACCTTTCTAATCCTCTGATCATCTTGTATGTCTCTATCAAATCCCCTCTAGCCTTATTCTTGCCAATGAGAAGAGTTTCAAGTCTCTCAGCCTTTCCTCACAAGACCTTCTCTCCAGACCAGGCAACATTCTGGTAAATCTCCTCTGCACCTTTTCCAATGTTTCCAGATCCTTCTGGAAATATGGACACCAGAATGAACACAATATTCCAAGTGTGGCTGCACCAGCGTTTTGTATAGTTGCAGTATGGTATTTCAACTTCGGAACTCAATCCCTCCACGAATGATACCAAACACACCGTATCCCTTCTTAACAGCACTATCAACCTGGGTGGCAACTTTCAGGGATCTATGTACATGGACTCAAAGATCCCTCTGCACACCACACTACCAAGAATCTTTCCATTGACCCAGTATTCAGCCTTCCTGTCATTCTTCTCAAAGTGCATCACCTCACATTTAGTTGCATTGAACCCTATTTGCCACCTCTCAGCCCAATTCTGCAGTTTATCCAAGTCCCCTTGCAACCTGTAACATTCTTCCACACTGTCCACGACTACACTGACTTTAGTGTCGTCTGCAAATTTCCTAATCCATTCACCTATACCTGCAGTGGTCCCAAAACAGATCCTGCTGGCACGTGACTAGTAACTGGACTCCAGGCTGAATATTTTCCATCAACCATCACTTGCTGCCTTCTTTCAGAAAGCAAGTTTCTAATCCAAACTGCTAAATTACCCTCAATTCTATGCCTCTGCATTTTCTCCAACAGCTTACCACGTGGAACCTTGTCAAAGGCTTTACTTTTGTCCATGTATACCACGTCAAATGCCCTACCCTCATCTACAAGCTTGGTGACCTTCTCAAAAACCTCAATGAGGTTTGTGAGACATGACCTACCCTTGACAAAACCAAGTTGACTATCTGAAATCAAATTGATGTTTGCCAGATGATTATAAATCTTATTTCTCATAATCCTTTCCTAAACATTTCCTACATCAGAAGAAAGGCTCACTGGTCTATAATTACCTGGGTCATCTCTACTGCCTTTCTTGAACAAGGGCACAACATTTGCAATCTTCCAGTACTCTGGTACCAAATCTGCAGACAATGACAACTCAAATATCCAAGCTAAAGGCTATGTTACCTTCTCCCTAGCTTCCCAGAGAATCCTCGTATAAATCCCATCCAGCCCAGGGGACTTGTCTATTTTCACTTCTTCCAGCATTGATAACACCTGTTCGTAACTAACCTCGATCCTTTCTAGTCTAATATTTCATACCTCATTCTCCTCCACTACAATATTCTCCTTTTCCTGAGTGAAGACCGATGAGAAATGTTCATTTAGCATCTCTCCGATCTCCACAGGGTCAACACTCATCTTCCCATTCTGTCTGTGATTGCCCCTATTCCTACGCTAATCATCTTTTTTATTCCTCACATACCTATAGAAAGCTTTAGGGTTCTCCTTTATTCTATTTGTTAGAGACTGCTCATGTCGTCTCTTTGCTCTTTTTAACTCTCTCTGTAAATCCTTCTTCGCTGATCTGTAATTCTCCATCGCCTCATCTGAACCATCTTGCCTCATCAACACCTAAGCCTCCCTCTTCTTCGTAACAAGAGATGCAGTTTCCGCAGTAAACCACGGTTCCCTTACCTTATCACTTCCTCCTGCCTGACAGGGACATACCGATCAAGGACACGCAATATCTGTTCCTTAAACTAGCTCCACATTTCCATTGTCTGCATCCCCTGCATTTTGCTACCCCATTCTGTGCATCTAATTCTTGCCTAATAGCATTATAATTGCCCTTGCCCCATCAATAATTCTTGACCTGTGGCATGTAATTATTCCTTTCTATCAATAAACCACACTTAACTGAATTATGGTCACTCTCTCCAAAGTGCTCGCCTACAACTAAATCAAACACCTAATCTGGTTCATTACCAAGGACCAGATCCAATGTGGCCTCCCCTCTTGTCGGCCCTTCAACATACTGTGTCAGGAAACCCTCCTGTACACATTGGATAAAAACTGATTCATCCAACGTATTTGAGTTATAGTGTTTCCAGTCAATTTTGGGGAAGTTAAAGCCCCCCATAATGACCACCCTGTTACTTTCACTCCTATCCAGAATAATTTTGCTAATCCTCTCTTCCACTTCCCTGGAACTCTGCGGAGGCCTATAAAAAAACTCCAAGCAGTGTGACCTCTCCTCTCCTGTTTCTAACCTCAGCCCACACTACCTCAGGAGACTAGTCCTCATCAAAAGTTCTCTCAGCCACCGTTATACTCTCCTCGACTAACATGACATGCATGGACCCATTGCAGTGCTTCAAACTCCATGAGGCAGCCATACTCTCTGACAGAATCAGTCTGGAACCACCTCTATCCTTAAGACCTTATGCACTGCCTGTGCTCCTCCATTTCCCCTTTGCACGTTCCCTTTCCAACCCACCCCACATGCAGCACTCTACGAATGGTGCTGTCAAGGGCAGAAGTCTGTGGAATACCCTCCCTAACCTTCTCTATCCTCCTTTAAGATGTATTTTAAAATAATTCTCTTTAATCAACGTTTTGATCATTCATGAAGCACCTTAGGAAATTTGCCATTGTGAAAGGTTCCATACAATGCAAGTAGTTGTTGTTATTGCTGTCCATTAGGAGAAACAGGAATGATGCATTCAAAATTCTAACAAGAAAGTCACTGACAGGTGTAGTGTGCAGGCCACCAAATAATAACATCACATTGGGATGGGCAATAAACAAAGAAATAACTATTGCCTGTAAAAATGGTATGGCTATTATCATGGGTGATTTTAATCTACATGTAAATTGATCGAACCAGCTCAGTCAGGGTAGCCTTGAGTTTATTAAGTGTATCCATGATAGTTTTCTTGAACAGTATGAAGTGGAACTGACAATGGAGCAATCTATCCAGCATCTGGCCCTGTGCAATGAGACAGGAATAATTAATGACCTCAGAGTTAGGGATCCTCTTGAAAGAAGTGATCACTGTATGGTTGAATTTAGAATACATATGGAGAGTGTGAAGATAAAATCTAATACCTCGGTCCTGTACTTGAACACGGGGAACTACAGGAGAATGAGGGAGAACTGGATCAAGTAGACTGGAAACAAAGATTTTATGGTGGGACAGTTGATGAGCAGTGGAGGATTTTCAAAGACATTTTACACAGTGCTCAGCGAAGGTATATTCCAGTGAAAAGGAAAGACTGTGAGAAAAGGCATACTCTGCGATGGGTACCTAAGGAAAGCGATCAAACTGAAAGGGAAGGCATGCAAAATGGCCAAAACAGCCTGAAACTAGAACTGGGAAAACTTTAAATGTCGACAGAAAGCCACAGAAGAGCTATAAAGAAACGTAAGATAGAACATGAGAAAAATAAACCAGCACAGACTGTAAAGACAGATAGCAAAAGGTTATATAAACATATATAACGAGAATAGAGTGGCTAAAGTAAATGTTGGTCTTTGGATAATGAGAAGAAGCAGTTAGTTATGGAATATCACAGTGGAGGACACTAATATCCTGCCAGTAATTAACAAAGGGACAACAATAGGTGAGGATTTAGAAACTATCATTACGGAACAGCTAGTGTTGGACTGTTGGAGGTAATTGAGCTAATGATAGAAAAGTCTCCTGACCCTAATGTATCCCAGGGTACTAAAAGAGATGCCAGGAGCAATAGAAAATGCACTGGATGTAATTTTCCAATATTCGCTGGACTCTGTGGCAGTCCCAGCAGATTGGAAGACAGCAAAAGTGACGCCACTGTTTTAAAAAGGTGGACAAAAGATGGGGAATTATACACCAGTTAGCTTTTTCTCTGACTTGGGAAAGATATTGGGTCTATTATCAAGGAGGAAATAGCAGGGAATCTCAATAGAAATTGTTCCATTGGACAGACACAGCATAGGTTCATGAAGGGCAGGTCATACTCGAGAAATCTTTTGGAATTCTATGAAGACAGTTCGAGCAAGTTGGACAACGGGGACCCCGTGGATGCGGTGTACCTGTATTTTCAAAAGGTCTTCAAAAAGGTGCTGTGCAAGAGGCTGTTGCATAATATAAGGGAGCATGGCATTAGGGGTAGACTATTAGCATGGATAGAAGATTGGTTGACTAACAGGAAGCAAAGTGTGGGGATAAATGAGTCTTATTCTGGCTGGTGATCATTGACTAGTAGTGTGCCTCAGGGATCAGTGTTGGGACTGCGATTATTTAGAATTGTTACAGATGATTTGGAGTTGGCGACCACATGTAGGGTGTCAAAGTTTGCATATGACACTAAGATGAGTAGCAGAACAAAGTGTGCGGAGGACTCTGAAACTTTGCAGAGGAACATAAATACATTGAGTGAGTGGGCAATGGTCTGGCATTTGGAATAGAATGTTCATAAATGTAAAGTCCTACTGTTTGGTTGGAGTAACATTAAAAAAGAGATTATTACTTGAATTTTAAAAAAGTTGCATCATTTGCTATGCAGAGGTTCCCCAGTATGCTTCTGCATGAGGGTTGGTCACCAGGTACAACAATCAATTCAGAACGCAAATAGAATTTTGTCCTTCCTTGCTGAAGGGATTGTGTTTAAAAGCAGAGTTTATGTTCCAGCTGTATTGGGTGCTGGTGAGACCACATCTGGAGTACTGCATGCAGTTTCTGTCTCCTTACTTGCTCAAGGATGTACTGGCACTAGAGGGGGTGCAGAGGAGGTTCTAGGTTGATTCCGGAGTTGAGGGGGTTGGCTTAACAGAGACTGAGTAGATTGGGATTATATTGATTGGAATTCAGAAGAATAGGAAACATATAAAATAATGAATGGAATGGATAAAACAGAAGTAGAGAGAATGTTTATACTGGCAGGTGAAGCCAGAGGGCATCACCTCCAGATTAGGGGCAGCAAATTTAGGACTGAATTGAGAAGGAACTTCTGAACCACTATGGAATTCATTGCCCAGGGAAGTAGTTGATGCTAGTTCAATAAACGTTTTTTAAGCTCAGGTAGATTTTTTAAAAAAGAAATAATTAATTAAGGGATATGGTGAGAACATGGGTAAATGATTCTGCGTCCAGGAAATGATCAGCTGTGATCTTATTGAATGGCAGAGCAGGCTCGAAGTACAGGAAGGCCGTCTCCTGTTCCTCGTTCTTTTGTTCTTATGTAATGTATTCCTCCCGCACTTGTGACTTGGAGGTGTTGGTGTTGGGTCAGGATAGACAAAATGAAAATTCACAGAACACCAGGTTATACTCCAACACGTTTATTTGGAAACACTCGCTTTGCTGCTGCTTCATCAGGTGGTTGTGTGATTTTTAACTTTGTCCCTCACTCTTGTAACTGACAAACAGCCACAAAAGCCATGATGCAGTGCGCATGCTCCCGCCAACAATGGGCCCCGGGTGATTGATGTCAGCGGCGGGCCAATGGAAAGGCAGGGGCAGAGCTGGAGGACCTGGCGGGGCATTTGGTCCCGCGACCAGAGTAAATGAGGGGCGGGGCTAGACTATAGCACGTGATCATCCGCGCAGTCGGCGCGGACTTCCTGTGATGAAGTTTGGGACATGCGGACGGAGAGCTGTTGGTAAGGAAAGAAATAAAGAGCAGGAAGCGGGTGGGAAATTTGGTGTTGGTATGGGCTGAGAGGTTTTACAAATATTTGGTGCGTATTGGAAAATACAAATTTGAAACTTACAATCCCGTTTTTGCAGTAAGCGGGAAAATGCCTCATTTTGGGATCGGTCCGAGTGATCGCCGCCATCTTTATTCGGGGCAACGATTCACTGGACATGTGCGCGGCCGCCAGCTTTGTAGGGGGCAAAGTTCAGAGGGGAGTATGTGCAGCCCTCCCTGGTATAGAGTGATAGGGCAGGATTTACCCAGAGCACATTCAAACCCAAAAACATGGGTGTTTTTTTCTTGATTTGTTTCGTCATTCATTTAAATGATTTGGATGTGAATAGAGCCGGTACAGTTAGTAATTTGCAGGTGGCACCAAAATTTGAGGTATTGTGGACAGTGATAAAGGTTATCTCAGATCTCAATAGGATATTGATCAGGTGGGCCAATGGGCTGAGGAGTGGCAGATAGGGTTTAATTTAGATCAATATGTGGTGCTGCGTTTTAGAAATGTAAATCAGAGCAGGACTCACACATTGAATTGTAAGGCCTTGAAGAGTCTTGCGGAATAAAGAAACCCTGGGATGCAGGTTCATAGTTCCTTGAAAGTAGAGTCACAGGTAGAGAGGATAGTGAAGAAGTTGTTTGGTATGCTTTCCTTTATTTGTCAGAGCATTGAGTAAGGGAGCTGAATAGGACATTGGTTAGGCCACTTTTCGAATATTGTTTACAATTCTGTTCTCCCTTCTATCAAAAGGAGACACTGCAACATTGAAGGTTTGAGAATAGATTTTCAAGGATGCTGCCAGAGTTGGAGGATTTGAGTTGCAGGGAGAGGCATAATAGGCTGGGGCCATTTTCCCTGGAGTGTCAAAGGCTGAGGTTTGATGTTGAAGAGGTTTATAAAATCATGAGTGGCATGGATAGCGTAAATAGACGAGGTGTTTATCTTGGGTTGGTGGAGCCCAGAACTAGAGGATATAGGTTTAGGGTGAGAGGGGAAAATTCAAAAGAGGCCTAAAGGGCAACTAAAATAGTAATATTTCAAAGGCATTTGAATAGGAAGTGTGCAGAGGGATGTCGGGCAAGTGCTGGAAAATGGGAATAGATTAGGTTAGAATATCTAGTTGGCATACACGGTTGGAACGAAGAGTCTGTTTCGGTGGTAGTCATCTCTGACTGTGGGATCAAAAAAGTGAACACTGTCCTGATTCACCTCTGATCTCCTTGATGTCCACTTGTTCATAATCTAGCTTCCTCGGTCTCTCATGAGTGTATTTTTGCTCTGTTTAGTATTTTACTATTACGTTCACAGACCATTTTGAAAATGAATTGTCCGCTGCTGCCTGGCTCCTGACAATATGCTGCTCATTATCAGTTTTTTTCCCCACAATATCTTTGACAGTCAAGAGTTCTTTTTCCAACAAGCGATTGGATTTTCCTTCTATTTCTGACAGTCAAATTCTGCACCATTCTTATTCCCTACAATTTATATTGCACTCCCAGAAACATCATGTGTATTTCTCCTTCCACAAATACCAGTTATCAATGCCAAAGCCCTGGTGCCTGTGGAGAGGGTGATGTTTGACTTCCTTGTACTGCTGCAGTTTGTATGATGAAGGTGCACTCACAACGTGGTTGGGTGAGAGACATAACAGATTATTCACTCAGCGATAGTGAAGAGTAGAAGATTTCTGTACAAATCAACATGTTTTTAATTTCACGAAAATATTATTGAGAACTTTTGACATAATGCAACAGATGAAGAATATAATGTCCGGTGATCAAAACCATTGCCAAATAAGCAGTTTTTCAGGACTGCCTTAAAGGAAGAAAGCAGATCTTAGAGAGTTAGGGTGGGAATTCCAGACCATGTTTCCCTGGAAGCTATAGAAACAGTCACGCTTGTGAAGTCAAAAATGAACACATTGTTGTGAATCTGAACTAAAATGAGTTATTGAGATAGGTAATGGTTTGTGGTGCAGGGAGATAGGAATGATTACAGCCAGGAATTAAATCAAAGGGGCGAAAGTAAATTATTGTTGCTTATAAATGGCAGCCTTTTGATGGATCAGCAAGTTGTGGTACAAGTGAGCACTTGGGCAGTAGAGGTTTCAGTATTCTGGCGATTATAGGGACGGTGAGTGTGGGATGCTGGCCAGGAGTGAGTTTAGATAATGAAATCTCGAGTTAACAAATGAATGAAAGAGAGTTTCAGCAAATGAGCTGAGACTGTGTTGAGGTCAGGTGATATCACTGAAGTCGAAATAGTGGTCTTGGAGTGGGACTGGGCTGTCACCCTCACCTCTGGAATTCGGCTGTTTGTCAGTTTGTGAATCAAGTGGCCCTGGCAGAACACAAACTGGGCATCGCTGAGCAAGTTATTGCTGAGCAGGTGCTTGACAGCACTGTTGATGACACCTTCCATCACTTCACTGCTGAGCGAGGGGAATCTCATGGAGGGATATTGGCTGAGTTGGCTCTGCCCTGTGTTTTTGTGTTGAACATCCCTGGGCAATGTTCCACAATGTCGGTAGGTGCCAGTGCTGGAGCAGTACTTGTCTTGGTGGGCAGCAAGTTCTGGAGCACAGCCATCAGTCTTATTGCCACAATGATGGCAGGGCTATTGCCTTTACACTATTTGTCCATTTCTTGATCTGAAATCAAATGAGTTTTCAACCAATTCGATTCACATCTGTGATGTCCGGGACCAAAGGGGAAGCTCGTCCATTTGGCACTGCTGGCTAAAGATTCCTGCAAATACTATTGTCTTATCTGTTGCATAGATGCGTGAAGCCCCTCCATCAGTAAGGGGAGGGACATCTGTGATGCTCCCTCCAGTGAGTTGTTTAATTGTCCATCACCATTCATGACTAGGTGTGGCAGAACTGCAGAGCTCACATTTGATACATTGGTTGTGGGATCACTTAGTTCTATTTGGTGTTGCTTGCACTGTTTGGTATTCTGGTTTGGTCCCTGCACCAGGTTGGCACCTCATTTTTAGGTATGCCTGGTACTGCTCCTGGCATGCCCTCCTACATTCTCCATTGAACCAGGGTTGATCCCCTGGCTTGATGTTAATAGTTGAGTGGGCGATATACCAGGCCATGAGATTTCAAATTGGGCTGGAATACAGTTCTGTTGCTGTTGTTGGCCTACAGTGAGGCAGAAGTTGCAGGGTCAAGAGGGCTGATTATGTGGTTGTACTTTCCTGTGCATTGGTAGATGTAATGTGGTCCATCCAGTTTCATTCCTTTGTTGTGACTGTGCAGTGATTAATACAATGAGTGATTGGGTTGGCCACTGACAGGAATGCAACTTTTAAAAACAGGTTTTATGATTTACATATGAAAGTGAAACTATCATGGTATTTGAACAGATGAAAGACTCAACAGACAACCAAGGTATTTTTCAATGTATAATTTCAGTTACATCACAATGTAAATTTTTGCTATAAATTCTGTGCCTTAGAATTGTGCCCTGCACACACAATCACCTGATGAAGGAGCGGCGCTCCGAAAGCTAGTGTGCTTCCAATTAAACCTGTTGGACTGTAACCTGGTGTTGTATGATACTTCACTTTAGAATATGACAGCACTACTAACAGGGCTGCGTGTAAACAGGCTCAGTCCAGTTAATCAATACATTCAGAAGAATTTCCTCCAAGTTTGATGACGCAATATTAGTCAAATCCGTCAACTTCAACCTGCAATGTTGCTCTTCACAAAAACTTCAGGCTGACACAAAGCTCCCCATCCCACTGCAATGTGGTAACCGGGCCCGGCCCAGGAATTGGAACTGGGACATTTGTGGACTGTGATCTCAAAGAAAGTGAGCAAACAGAATTCTGACAGATTAGTCCTCAAAGATGAGTAGCAAGTTTGAGACAAGGCAGGTGGTATGCCGTCTTGCACTTACCTTAATTGCATTTCTTATTTACAGTAGTGTTTTGCAAAGTATAAAGAACCGGTTTGTTTTCCATGGTTGGGGAGTTTTATTCCAGTTGATCACAGTTGCTGCCTCTCGCTCCCCAAGTCAAATCATAGGATCGATAACAAAACAATAAACTGTAGGTGCTGGAGATCTGAACCCCAGAAACAAAGTGCTGGAGAAACGCAGCAGTTCTAAGGGCATCGGTGAAGAGAAAAACATGTTACATTTCAAGTTCACTGACTCTTCATCTGAACGGACAAAAGGTCATGAGATTTTTAACTTATAATGTTTTATTCCCCTCATAGATGCTGCTGGACCTGCGGTTCTCCAGCACTGTGCTTTTTATATTGAACTTTATTTACAAAACAGATCAGAAAAATACTAACCTCCAAAAGTGAAAGGTTCATTGCAAACATGAGCATAGTTTCCACACTTGAGTTACACAAGCACGCCTCAGTTTAAAAACAAGATTTACCTCAAAGTGACATTCCATCTTAAAACTAGCCAAGTTACAACAGTAATAAAGCTCATCCACCCATTGAGGCACTTCAGAACAACATCCTGCAGTGTTGCACACAGCCACCTTTATCAAAGAATGATCACATGTCACAAAATTGAAGGCCAAGAGCATGTCTCTTTAAAGGAGCTGAAGTCAAACTCTCAATTTTTGGAAGGATTTTTATTAAACCTGATTGAACATTTATATCTCAGAGCATAATCTTTGCTTTTTTAAACAAAGTGTGTGGGAACATCCCACATCTTGCTAAAGGTTCAGTTTGGTCTGATACATAGAGCCAAAGGTCAAGCAAACATCACACTTTCCATTCACTTCTACAAAGGGCTGACATCACAGTTCTTCAGGATTTAAAGTAATTTATAAGTTGTTTGTAAAATCATTGTCACGTTGAAGAACTGGACAATAAATGTCATTGTATGCAAAAAGAGTGAAGCCTGTGACAGCAGATTTAGCTTTGGAGGGCAGTGTGTGCGCTTCTTAAATTCTGGGAGCATTTTGGGAGACTGCTCCCAGATGGTGATAGTGAGCATATCTGGAATGCACTGTTTAGATTTTGGAATCCTTGGGAGACTATCTGTGGTTTCAATAGTACTTGGCTTACGTTGTTGGTGTACAGTAAGCAATTCAAAAAAATATTTATGTATTGTTTTTGACGACCTGAATAGTATTGAAATCTGCCAGTTTGCCTCAATAGTGTAAATGCATCTATTGTTAATATTTGGAATATTCCAGAATGCCCAGTGCTTGGAAAATTCAAGGGGGACAAAAAATCACATTGAGTAATTCGAAATTAAGAATGCAAGAGGACTTAAATACTTCTTCAGTGATGAATTCAAATAGTTAAATGGAGTGCTCACATTTAAAATATCTCTTATCCATAGGAATGGATGGAACGACAAAACAGGAAACAAATTCCTAGCTGGGGAGTGCGAAATGTGTTTTGATAATGTCACCTGCATTTTGCAACAATAATTTGGCAAGTTTGGAAATTTAACAAACAATACTAACTTAGGTGATGCTCCAGTCGGGCCCCAAGCTCTATGAAAAAAATAACAATGTTCAGGTTTATTGCATACACTCTGAAACACGTGTTTCTTCTACAGATCCTGCAAGTTTCCCCAACGAGCACAGTCCATCCGAATGATGTTGCTAATTTGGCCCACTCATTTCTTTCCTAGCCTCTATAGTCTGAAGAGTGACCAGAAGCAATTACTCCCCATATGTGGGAACATTACTGACGAGGATTTTTTCCTTCAGAATTGATTTCCATATATTCAGTGCTCAGAAAAGATAAAAAGCTTGTCACCTTTTATAGAGCAATGATTCAGTGGGAGTAAATCGCTAACCTTTTCTTGCTTAATAATCAAACTGCTTAAATTTTAAACATGAACACTTCTTAATAGTTCACTAGATCCTAACAAAATATTTTGTACGAAATAATTCAAATGATACATAGTTATTCAGATAACAAAACAAGTTTGGTCATTGAAAAATCAGAGGAAAAAGTAATGAAACAATGTGAGTTTGATATACCTCAATCGTCATTTCAGGTGCATTTTATGCATAAATCCTTTTCCTCCTCGAAGTATTCAACTTCTTGAATAATTGAGAGAATTAAGTCACAATTGGACAACACACAATCAGACCCTTCAGTCCAACTTGCCCATGCTGACCAGATATCCTAAATTAATCTAGTCCCATTTGCCAGAATTTGTTCCATATCCATCTTAAACCCTTTCTACTGATTATCAGTTTATTTACTTTATCAGCACTTGAAACACTGACGTTTTTTCTCCCAACATTGGTTAAAGAAATCGTAAGTTCATTCATCCAAGTTAATTTTGTAATCTTTCACAAAGAAACAAGTGAGAACAACAAATAGCTGAGTGCAAAACAAAATACTGCAGCTGCACGATATCTGGAAACACTCTAAAGGTCAGGCAGTATTAATCATTCTGGTCAATGACCTTGTACTCGCTAAGTACAACATACAGGCAAAGCAGAAGGAAAGTAGAATTTGGAAGGGTGTATAATGACCCAATTGGCACTGCCCCATGGCACAGCTTCATGTAACCTAACAATAGTTGAATGGCATTACATGCAGTTTGAAAAGAACAACAAATCCACAGGAGGAGATGGGAAAGGTGGGTGCAAAAATGACTATTTCAGCGATCTGCATAATACAGGGTTACTGAATCGCTGATACTGCACGAGTTTGTCAGTATGGTTTCAATTACTGACAATAATTTGGTAATGTCTTAGCCTTCACATAATTAGGGTAAATGTGCGAAATCTTAATTTCATGAATTGGTTCCTATTGCACTTCGATCAATAAAAAATATTCTTGGGTTAATCTACTCAAAGGAGAAAGTGACGGCGCAGAAGCTGGATTTCAGTGTCGAAAAGTGTCATGCTGGAAAAGCACAGCAAGTAAAGGCAGCATCTGAGAAGCAGGAGAATCGATGTTTTGGGCATAAGCCCTTCATCAGGAATCATAGGCTTCAGAAAAATAACTGGCATAGACTTATGCCAATACATACGTAAAAGGGTCAGAGCACGTTACTATCAGATTAGAGACTAATCTCAGATTTGGTACCATTCAGTGCAACATTTCAGTATGGTAATTACATATGTACCTAAAAGAGAAGTTGTCAAAAATTACAAGCTCGAGAATGATTATAGCATTAAACCTGGATATAAAGTTGGTGAACAAGAATGGCAAAGTGAAGTCCCAACAGTATCGCCTTGGGCAGTGTCAAGGGAAACATTTGAGAGCAGAGTTGCAACTTTGGTGTATACTTCAGTCTGGCAAAATTGCAGCAAACATCTGTTCAATTTTAACTGCAAACTACTGAATGCGAAATCCTCCTTACACAATAATGAGGGAGCATTTTGGGATGTCATTTTTAAAATATATTATTTTCAAAGTTACTCACAATTAAGAGTGATCACTTAGTGCTGTCTGTATAACACTGTAGGAAAAGGAATTAATGGAAAAAAAAACATTATAACCCAAAATCAGAGTCCCGAATTCATTGATATTGCATGGGTCCAGCATTTACAAGTAATCGATTTTTAAAAATATATACAGATACATTTACTAACTATATTGGAGTACAGTCAAGTTTCTTACTGAACAATGACAGGATTGGACAGAGTCCGCATGGATTTAAGAGAGGAGAATCATACTTAGCAAATCTACTGAAAGAACCTACAGAGTCGAATATTAAAGTAAGAAATTGCAGAATATTTAGAAAAGCTTATCATTTAACATGGTAGACTGAGTTTTGTGAAAGAGAAACTATATTTGACAAATGTGCGACAATTCATTGAGGAGATAACAAGCAGGGCTGATAAAGGGCAACCAATGATGTTCTGTATTTGGATTTTAAAAACGCAAATGATAAGATGCTACGTAAAAGTTAATTGCACAATATAGGAGCTCACGGTATCGGGGTAATGTATTAGCATGGACTGAGAATTGGTTAACCACACTGGCTGTTGTTGAGACCTCACTTGGAGTACTGTATACGATGTTAGTTCCCATATTTAATAAAGGATAAACCAACATTTGTGACCATTTAAAAAGAATTCACTTAGCTGCTTCGAGGATGAAATGGTTGATCTACCAAGAATAGATAAGCAGGTTAGGACATTATTCAATAGAATCTTGATAAATAAGGGGTGATCTTATGTAAAAAATGACGGAGGAGCTTGACAGGATAGATGTTGACTAGATCTTCTCACACCAGTGATATCTCAAACCAGGGGACATTACATTATGGTATATTTAATTTTTTAAAAAACATGTAATGAATTTTTTTCTCTGCGAATGGCTATAATTTTCTAGCCCAAACAATTGTGAAAGTTAAATGTGGGAGAGGAATGGTTGAGTTACTCTTTGGAGGGTCAGTGTGGCTTGTTGGGCTGAAGGGCCTGTTTCCACGCAGTAGGAAATCTATGATACTGTCTCAAATTATTTTAAAAGAGGGCAGATAGATTTTTGAAATATTGAGCAGTTGAGTTCTATGCGGATCAAGCATAAAAGACGTGTTGAGGCCTGGGTTGGCCCAGCCATAATCTTATATAATGGGGGAACAACTGAAGGCGATGAATCCACTACTCCTGCTCCGCTTCCTTGAGGCTTCATTTCATACTTTTTTGTCTCCAAAGAAGAGCTTGATATAATGTGTAAAGATCTCAGATGTTGTAAAGGAGTAAAAATGGGGTGTTTATGTATCGATTCAGATGGCATTGATTCAACAATCACAACTATGAAGTCATGAGTAGAAAGACAATTCCCTCCATGAATAAAGGAAATCTACTGCAGAGTTAACACAAAGGGGATCCTTCCCCTCAGTAAACTCTCCCATCACATTACCCAACATATCAGCAAACGCAGGACGCACTGCGCATGCTCTAGCCAACAAAGGGACCCCGCGTGATTGATGTCAGCACCGGACCAATGAAAGGACGGTGGGCGGAGCTGGAGGACCTGACGGGAGGTTGGTCCAACCATTCAAAGTGAATGTAGGGCCGAACGAGACTGTGATGAATGCTCAGGAAGTTATGGAGCGAAATGATACGGTAAGGAAAGAAATAAACAGAGGAAAACGGGAGAAAAACTGTGTTGCTACGAGCGGAGAGGTTTTGTAAACATGTTGTGCACGTCGGAAAACACAAATTTGAACGTCACAGGTCCGCGTTTGCAGTAAACGGGGAATTGCCTCAGCGCGGCTGCAAGCCTGCGTGCACGCCGCCATCTTTATTCGGGGCAACGACTCACTGGACACGTGCTCGACCGCCATCTTTGTAGGGGGCAAGATTCAGCCAAGCGCATGTGAAGCCTTTCTCTGGCACTGAGTCATTGGGCAGGATTTACTCAGAGTACATTCAAACTCAGAGAAATAGATGTTTATTTCTGGATTTGTTTCGTCATTCATTTAAATGATTTGGTATTGTAAATGAGTTTGCATATCATACAAAATTGGAGGTATTGTGGATAGTGAAGAAGGTTACCTCAGATTACAATGAGATATTGATCAGATGGGGTTTAATTTAGATAAATGTGAGGTGCTGCATCTTGGAAAAGCAAATCAGGGCAGGACTTATACACTGAATGGCAAGGCCCTGGAGATGCTTGCCGATCAAAGAGACCTTGGACTGCAGGTTCATAGTCCTTGCAAGTCAAGTTGCAGGTAGATAGGATGATGAAGAAGGTGTTCGGTAAGTTTTCCTTCATTGGTTAGAGCATTGAGTATAGGATGTGGGAGGTCATGTCACTGTACAGGACATTCGTTAGGCCACTTTAGGAGTACTGTGTGCAATTGTGGCCTGCCTCCTATCGGAAGGGTGCTGTGAAACTTGAAAGGTTTCAAAAAAGACTTACAAGGATGTTGTTAGGGTTGAAGGGTTTGAGCTGTAGGGTCAGGCGTAAAAGGCTGTGGCTGTTTTCCCTGGAGTGCCAGAGGCTGAGCGGTGATGTTATGGAGGTTTATACAATCATGAGGGGCATGAATAGAGTAAATGAACAAGGTGTTTTCCATGGAGTGGTGGTGTCCAGATGTAGAGGGCATTTAGGGTGAACGGATAAAATTTCAAAGTGGCCAAAAGGGCAACTCTTTCATGCAGTGGGTGGAATGAGCTGCCAGAGGAAATGGTGAAGGCTAGTACAATTAAAATTTGTTCAAGGCATCTAAAGAGACACATGATATGATTAGGAATCTTTTACAGGGAAATGGGCCAAGTGCTGGCAAATGGGAATAGATTAGGTTTGGATACCTGGTTGGCTTGGATGAGTTAGACTGTAGGGTCTGTGTCGGTGCTATACATCTCTATGACTGTGGGATCATAACAGCTTATACAGCTCTGCTTCATCTCTGGGCTCCCTCATGACCACTTTGTCAATATCTAGCTTCCTCAGTCTTGAACAATGGCTGTATATTTGGTCTGTTTAGTATTTTACGATTACTTTTACCAATTATTTTGTAAGTTATTGTTTTCTCTGCCGTCCAGCCCCTGACCATGTGCTGCTTTTTAATTTTTTTCTGGAAAATCTTTGACAGTCAACAATTATTTTTTTCCAATAAGCAAGTGTATTTTCCTTCCATTTCTGAGTATCAAATTCTGTACCATTTTCATTCCCTGTAATCCATTTTGCACTCCCTGAAACATCAACTGTGTTTCTCCTTCCACAGATACCAGTGATTAATGCCAAATCCCTGTTGCCTGGGTAGAGGGTGATGTTTGGCAGCTGCAGTTTGTGTGGTGAAGATACTCCCACAATGTGGTTGGGTAAGAGACATTACAGAGTATTCATTACAGCAACAGTGATGATTTGAAGATCATGTCCAAATCAAGAACAGTTCGTAGTTTTATTATCCTGCTTATAATTTCACAAAAATATTGTTGGGAACTTCAGATATAAGGCCAGAGAAGGATGATATTAGGTCAGGTGACCAAAAGCATTGCAAAATAAGCAAGTTTTGAGGAATGTCTTAAAGGAGGAAAGCAGACCTGTGAGGTTTTGGCTGCGAATTTCAGACCTTGTTGCTTTGGCAACTGTAAAAGCAGCCACACACGTGAAGTAATGAATTAACAGGTCATTGGGAGTCTCGAACAGAATGGGTTGTCGAGGTCTCAAAGGGTGTGAGATGCAGCGAGCTAGGGATGATCACAACCAGGAATTGAATCCAGGGTGAGAATTTTAAATTGAGGGATGTGGGACTGATGCTGGCAGGTGAGACTAGATTGGGTTGGGATATCTGGTCGGCATGGACGGGTTGGATTGAAATGTCTGTTTCCATGCTGTACATCTCTGTGACTCTATGTTGTTGATTATGAATAGTAGCCTTTTGATGGATCAACAAGTTCTGATACGAGGGAGTACTTGGGCAGCAGAGATTTAGTTTTTCTTGAGATTCCAGGGAGGTTGAATGTGGTAAGCTTGCCAGGAGTGCGTTTGGATAATGAAGTCTGGAGAAAACACAAGGTGGATGAGGGTATATGAGCTCAGACAAGGGTAGACACAGCTAGAAATAGTGGTCTTGAAGTGGGACTGGGCTGTCACCCTCAACTCACCTCTGGGATTCAGCTGGTTGTCAGGTTGTGAATCGGGGCAGTACCACAATCGGAAGCTGAGTGGTTCTAGTGGAGCCTAAAATGAGTGTCGCTCAGCTGACTGTTGCTGAGCAGCTGCTGCTTGATAGCCCTGTTAATGACTACTTTCATCACTTTACTGCTGATCGAGTGTGGACTGATAGATGGAAATTGGCTGGTTGGATTGCCCTGTGTTTTTGTGTTGAACATCCCTGGGCAATGTTCCACATTGTAGGTAGATGCCAGTGCTAGAGCGGTACTTGTCTTGGTGGGTGGCAAGTTCTGGAGCACAAACCATCAGTATTATTGCCAGAATGTTGGTAGGGCCCATAGCCTTTGCACTACTTAACCATTTCTGGCTGTTATTCAAACTGAATCAAATTGACTTAAAACTCACATCTGTGATGTTGGAAACCACTGGAGAAGGCTGAGATGGATCATCCCACTTTGCACTTCCGGCTGCAGATTGTTGCAAATGCTGTTGTCTTATCTCGTGCATGGATGTGTGAGGCCCCTTCATCAGTAAGGGTGGGGATATCTGTGAGGCTTCCTCCAGTGAGTTGTTTAATTGTCCATCACCGTTCACAACTGGGTGTGGCAGAACTGCAGAGGACACAGCTGCAGATGGGTGGCACGGTGGCACAGCGGTTAGCACTTCTGCCTCATAGCTCCAGAATCCCGGGTTCTATTCCCGCATCAGGCAACTGTCTGTGTGGAGTTTGCACACTCTCCCATGTCTGCATGGGTGCTCCGGTTTCCTCCCACAGTTCAAAAATGTGCGGGTTAGGTCAATTGGCCATGCTAAATTGCCGTAGTGTTAGATGTAGGGGAATGGTTTGGGTGGGTTGCTCTTTGGATGGTTTGTCTAAGTAATCTAATCTAAAAAATCCTCTTAAATATCATTCCTAACCCCCTCTGTACTCCTCAAAGATGTATCTTAAAGTTGTTCTCTTTAGTCAACGTTTCCAGCATTCATGAAGCACTTTAGGAGAATTGTCAGTGTGAAAGGCTCCATACAATGCAGGAAGTTGTTGTTAATGTCTGACATTAGGAGAAACAGGAATTAACCCTCTCTCTTATACCTGATGAATAGCAGCAAAAGCAGGAAACACTGAGCATGCTCCAGCCCACAGTGGGCCTCTGGTGATTGATCTCAGCGCAGGACCAATAAGATGATGGGGATGGATCTGGAGGACCAGGCAGTGCTGGTTGGCTCTCCAACCAATCTGAGTGAATGGGGGGGCGTGGCTATACACAACCACGTGATAAGCCTCACTGGCAGTACAGTGCTGTTGTGACCAAGGCATTGGAAATGTGTGAAGGTGCAGGGCACGGTTAAGGAAAGATCTATTGACCAGGAAGGGAAGGAAATTTTAATGGAATGGGCTGAGACGTTTTACAGAACTTAGTGCAAATCGGAAAACACAAATTTGAAAATCCCAGGCCCGTGATTGTGGCAATCGGGTAAATGCTTCAAATGGTGAATGGCGTGAGTGAGAGCCGCCATGTTCATTGGGGGCAGGATCCGCGGGACATGTGTGTGGCCGCCAACTTTGTGAGGGGCAAGCTGCAGGTGGGCGCATGCGCAGCCTTCCCTGTCAGGGAGTGATAAGGCAGGATCTACACAGAGTGTCAGAGTCAGGATGTTTTCAATGTCAAAGTGTGTGATGCTGGAAAAGCACAGCCGTTCAGGCAGCACCCGATCAGTGGGAAGGAAGATGGACATGTGGGACAGGTCAAGAGGGCAGTGCTGAGTTGGAAGGCAGGATCTGGGATAAGGTGGGGGAGTGGAAATGAGGAAACTGGTGAAATCCACATTGATCCCATGTGGTTGGAGGATCCGAACACAGAAGATGAGGCGTTCTTCCTCCAGGCATCAGATGCCTGGGTGGAGGCGGCCCAGGACCTTTATGTCCTTGGTGTAGCGGGAAGGGGAGTTAAAGTCTTTGGACACAGGGTGTTTGGGTTGTTCAGCATTTTAATGTTACTTTCACAGACCTTTTGTAAGTTAATTTTACTCTGCTGCCCAACCCCTGACAATGCGCTGCTCTCTAAAAGGACTGCATTTTTCACGATCACTTTGCCAGTGAATAATTCCTTTTTACAACAAAAGTGTGCATTTTCCTTCCATTTCTGACCATCAAATTCTGCAACATTTTCATTCCCTGTAATGCATTTTGCATTCCCTGAAATATCAACTGTGTTTCTCCTTCCACAGATACCAGTGATCAATGCCAAAGCCCTGTTGCCTGTGGAGAGGGTAATATATGACTCCCTTGTACAGCTGCAGTTTGTGTGGTGAAGGTGCTCCCACAATGTGGTTGGGTAAGAGATGTTACAGATTATTCACTCAGCGACAGTGAAAAGTTGACAATGTGTGTGCAAAACAACAACAGTTTGTTGTGATTCTGTTTGCTGAGCTGGAAGTTTTTGTTGCAAACGTTTCGTCCCCTGTCTAGGTGACATCTTCAGTGCTTGAGAGCCTCCTGTGAAGCGCTTCTGTGGTGTTTCCTCCGGCATTTATAGTGGCCTGTCCCTGCCACTTCCGGTTGTCAGTTTCAGCTGTCCGCTGTAGTGGCCGGTATAACAACAGTTTATATTCTTATCATTTTTATAATTTCACAGAAATACTATTGATAATTTCTGACATTAGGCAACAGATGGGGATATTAGGTCAGGTGGTCAAAAGAATTGCCAAATAAGCAGGTTTTTGGGAATACCTTAAAGGAGGAAAACAGATATGAAAGTGTTAGGATAGGAATTCCAGACCTTGTTGCCCTGGCAACAGTAGAAACAGCCAGTCTGGTGAAGCAATGAATAAATGCATCATTGGGAGTCTGAAAACAAATGAGTTGTCGAGATCTCACAGGGAGATAAGGATGTTCATCGCCAGAAATTACATCAAGAGTGAGAATTTTAAGTTGCTTGTAAATAGGAGCCTTTTGATGGATCAACAAGTTTTAGAACAAGTGAGCACTTGGGCAGTAGAGTTTGAGATATTCTTGAGATTACATGTAAGTTGAATGTGGGAGGCCGGCCAGGAGTGTGTTTGGATAATGAAGTCTGGAGATAACACAGGGATGGACAAGTATTTCAGTAAATTAGCTGAGACTAGGGTGGGGTTGGGTGTTCTCACTAATGTAGAAATAGCAATTTTGGAGTCAGGCTCCTCCTCCTCCTCCTCATCATCATCATCATCATCATCACTCCCCCTCACGAATTCACAGATATTGTTCCTTGTTCTGTCTGTCTTTTCTGGTTATGTTCAGCTCACCCACTCTGCTACTAACTAATATTTGACTTCAAGATTGTTGGAAAATCCTGCTCCATCTCTACTCTCCCTTTCCTTTCTGAATTCCTTGTATTTGGTGTCCCTCAAGGATCTATTCTTGGCCCCTCCTGTTTCTCACCTACATACTGCCAGGAGGTGACATCGTCCAAAAGCACTGTGTTAGGTTTCACATGAACACTGACAATGCCCAGCTCTCCCTCCCCATCATCCCTCTCCATTTCTCCACTGTTATTCTGTTATCAAACTGCTTACCACACTCCCACTACTCGATTAGCTGCAATTTCCTCCAATGAAACATTGCAATGGTTAAACCCATTGCCTTCAGTTGCTATTACAAATTCCTTTCCCTTACTGCTGAGCCCCTCCCTCTCACTGGGAACTGAGGCAGAACTACACACTTCACAATATTGCTCTCATAGTCTGAGCGCAAGGTGACCTTCTGATCAGACATCTACACAATCCCAAACACCAGGAATTCCAATCTGTAAAATGTTGCTTGCCCCCCCTCGCCCCCAGCTCCATTGCTACTGAAACCCCTTGCCCATCTCAGTGTTGCATTAAAGTTGACCAAACTAAAACGGAACCTTGATTCTGTGACTGACACAGAGTCTAGTTCTAGGTTCCGTCATGATGGGACACATCCTCTCGGTATTTACCAAACCCCTTAGGAAGCCTATATGTTTGAAAGAGTTCACTTCTCATTCTTCCCAAATCGAGTGAGTAGAGTCCTGACTTCTTCAGCCTTTTCTTAAAAGAGAATCCCTTCGAACCAAGGATCATCCCAGTCAATCTTCTCTGAATGCCTCCGATGAAGTGATGTATTACCTTAAATAAAGGGACCAAAACCTCTCTCATTACTCCAGATGTGGTCTCACTCGCACTATATAAAGTTGTTCTCAAGTATGTACTTCAAACTCTTATACTGCAAATCCCTTGAAATCAAGAACAATATTCCATTTCCCTTCCTGATGACCTGTTGTAACTTTGTGCTAGCTTGCTTTGTTTCCTGCACATTTACCTCTTGGTCCCTTTGTGTGCAGCTTTTTACAGTTGCCACCAATTAAATAGCACTCTCTGTTCTTTTATTATCTCCTCCAAATGAACTACTTCACATTATCCCAAGTTATACTCCATTTGCCAACTTGTTGTCCACTTCTCCAATGAATCCCTCTGTGTAAACTGTTTATAATCCTTTTGGAACTCTACCGTTCTGCACTTTCGAGGAGACTTCCCCCATCATTCTTCTAAACTTTTCCTGGGAACACTGGGCAGTGGGAAGCATGCAGAGTTGCTGTCTTTTACGGGATACTCTATGGAATGACTGGGAGGAGCTTGCTGCCCATTTGGTCAGAATGGAGACAATTTGCCCATCAAGCTGCATGAGCCTTTCACCCCCCCATTTCTTATTGATGAGGCACAGCGGCAGCACGGAAGGAAAGAAGAAGCAGTAAATCCTGCTCTTCACATCTCACTAACACTGTCCCATGTGTCAAAATTCTCTCCCATGTGTCAAAGATATGCTCTGTTTAGTCACATGAAGTCCCAAGCTGGAAACTCATAGAAACCCAGGTAGATTTCCCCCTGAATTGACTGCTGGTCTCCACAAGGGGTAATGTGTACAGTCATCCTGGGACAAGAGGAGGGGATGGTGTGAGTTTCTAACCTGATCTGACAGTGGTGGACTTTATAAACTTATATTACAGGTGGACATTCAGATGGTAACCTCAGTATTTGTAACACCAAACTCTGACAGAATTACTCAATACATCGGGACCTGGATATTTGCATTTAGTTGTGAGTATTGAGTTCCAGCTCAATCCTATTTGATGCATAAAAGTTCTCCTTTGAATCAAACCATCCTGTCAATAGATCTCCCCCAAGTCTGCCATATATGTCTTGTCAACAGTTTATGATGAGCTGATGAGTGTAAGGTTGATTATTATAATGTATCACTTCTGTAAACCTCTCTGTCACAGTGCAGCCACAATTTCCTCTGCTACAAGGTGAACAATCTGTTTCTCCAAACCCCTGATTCTGTTTGCTCTCTATAAGGTACACATCAAGATTGTGTTGGAACAGTGTCCACTTGCCTGCATTGGAGCAGCCCCCAACAATATTAAAGAAAATGAACATCCTCCAGGGCAAAGCACTGTGCCTGAGTGGTGTCCCATCCACCACCTTCAGCATTCCCTCTCTCCATCCCCGAGGCACAGTGGCATCACTGTGTAAAAGGTAAAGTCAACATTGTCCTACCAGGACATAGGGCTGCTCTCTCATTAGGGAGAAATGACTGGTGGTGGGTTTAACCTGAAGGTTACCCGAGCCCAGGCAAGGGTAGAGGTTGGAAAGGAGAGTCCATCTATTGTAGATGGATATTCTTGATATGTACCATTAACACCCATGTCTCTGAAACTAAAATCCCCCATTCCTTGTACCATCCTAGTAAATCTCCTGTGCCCCCTCTCAGAGAACCTGACATCCGTCCCAATGTATGGGCGACCTCTGGTTTGCACAGACCCAGCTGCTCTGTGTTCCTCTGGGTGATTTCGTCATAGAGCAACAGTTGCACTAAACCTCACTGTCTGTAATGGTGGGCGACACAGAAATCCCGGTGGCATTTAGGATGTATTTAGTGTGCACTTGCGATGCCATGATAGATGGCACTTTTCCACAAGTACTGGAAAATAGATCAGGATAGTTCAGTGGTAGTTTTCTTTCTCACAGATGGATCACCAGAGTCTTTTTCTGTTCTGTAGACCGATGAGATGTTTATTATAGGAATATGACAGGCTCCATTGGACATCAGGTCAGAAAAGGTGATACTAGAATAGATGACATTTGGTTGGTCGATGTTTTTGGGAAGAAAATGAGACGGAGAGTTTTAAGAGGAAATTCAGAAGCTCAGCTCAGGAATCAGAAAGGGCCATCATCAAGTGAGAAATAAAATTTGGGCATCCTGAAGGCAGGAAATAAAGAAAGGCACATATAGCAAAGTATTGAGAGCAGGGAGGGGATTAAAGATAGGGAAGTTAATGAAGCTGGAGGACATGAAGTTGGAAAGGATTGTGAGGATGGAGGATGTTACAGAGATAGATATTTGTAATAGAGATTTTTGGGTTTTGAGGCTGGAGAGGAATTATTGAGATATGGAAGAGTTGTAAGGCTGGATAAGGTGGCATTGACAGGGATAGTTCCGAGCATAGAGGAATTTACAGAGGTAGCGAGCGTTAGAGTCGTAAAGTTATACAGCATTGACAAAGACCCTGTGGTCCAACTAGTCCATGTTGACCATAATTTTGAACTGAACTAATCGCATCTGCCTGCACTTGGTCCAAATCCATCCTAGCATTCCCTATTGATATAAGGGGCGCAAATGTTTTTTCCTCTTTAGAATCCCATTCCCCTACCCTTTTACTCTACATTTACCCCTGATTATTTCACTAATCCTAATCATCCCTGAACACTATGGGCAATTTAGCACGGCCAGTTTACCTCCCCTGTATATCTATGGTTTATGGGAAGAAACGGGAGCACCTGGAGGAACACACGTTGACTTGGGGAGGAATATCCAAACTCCACATGGACAGCCATCCAGTGCAGGAATTGAACCTGTGTCCCTCGTGTTGTGAGGCAGCCCAGCTAGCCATTGAGCCACTGTGCCACCCTGAAATTGTAATTGCATTCACAGCTACCACTTCCTCTGCAAGTGTATTCCACACGTGAACCACTCTCGATGCAAAAAAAAAAATCCCAAACTTCGTTTTAAAGCCTTCCTTCTCTCACTTTAAAATATGTACCCACTCTTGAATCGCGACCCCTCCTGGAAAGGGCACCTGCTGTTTACATTACTGATAGTCTTCAGGACTTTATAAATCTCTCACCCCTCAGCCTCCTACGCTCCAGTGAAAGAAGACCCAGCCTATCCAGATTCTGCTTAAAATTCAAACCATCCATTCCCATCAACCTCCTGGTAAAACTCTTCTGAACCCGCTCCAGTTTCATAATATTCTTCCCATGATAACACAACCAGAACTGGGCACAGTATTCCAGAAGAGGCCTCCCCAACATCCTGTACAACCTCAACATAACGTCCCAACTCCTATACTCTGAGGTCTGAGCAATGAGGATAAATGTGCTAAACACCTTTTTAACCACCCTGTCTACATGTGACACATACTTCAAAAATCTGAACACCGAGGTCTCTTTGTTCCATATCACTTCTCATGGCCTGACTTTTAATGAGTGTAAATTCTGCCTTTTTTATCAAGATGTAATATTTTGCATTTATTCCAATCCAAAACATCCTTCGAGTATAAAAGCAGTAGGAGAATACTGAAGAGGGAAATCAGGAGGGCAAAAAGGGGACAGGACACAGCTTTGGCGAATAGGGTTAAGGATAATCCAAAGGGTTTTTATAAATACATTAAGAACAAAAGGGTTACTAGAAAGAGAATAGGGCTCCTCAAAGATCAGCAAGGCAGCCTATGTGTGGAGTTGCAGGTGATGCGGTTGGGGGTGTTGGAGGGCGAGAGACTAAACGAGTATTTGGCATCAGTGTTTACTGTGGAGAAGGACATGGGAGTTATAGAATGTCGGGAAATAGATGGTGACATCTTGAAAAATATCCATATTACACAGAAGGTGGTACTGGATCTCTTGAAACGCATAAAGGTGGATAAATCCCCAGCATCTGTTAGGTGTACCCTAAAATTCTGTAGGAAGCTAAGGAAGTGATTGCTGGGCCCCTTGCTGAGATTTTTGTATTATTGATAGTCACAGCTGAGGTGCCAGAAGACTGGGGGTTGGTTAATATGGTGCTACTGTTTAAGGAAGGCGGTTTCGACAAGCCCGGGAACTACAGATGCATGAACCTGACGTCGGTGCTAGACAAGTTGTTGGAGGGAACCCTGAGGGACAGGATTTACATGTATTTGGAAAAGCAAGGACAGATCAAGATTGATGAAATTGATGTGCTGGAAATTTTGGAAAACATTAAGATTGATAAGTCCCCATGGCCAGACCAGATTTATCATAGGCTGCTCCAGGAAGCGAGAAAAGAGGTTGCTAAGCCGCTGGCAAGGATATTTGCCTCTTCACTCTCTACAGGAGTCATACCGGAGAATTAGAAGGAGGCAAATGTTCCTCCTTTCAAGAAGGGAAATCGGTGGCAATTACAGACCAGTCAGTCTTACATCTGTTGTCTGCAAAGTTGTGGAAATAATTCTGAGGGATAGGATTTATGACAATTTGTCAAAGCATAGTGTGATTATTGAGTTCTTTGAGGTGGTGTCAAGATAGGTCGACGACTGTAGAGCAGTGGATGTGGTATAAATGGATTTCATCAAGGCATTTGTTAGGGTTCCCCATGGTAGGCTCATCCATAAAGTCAGGAAGTATGGGATACAGGGAGATTTGGCTATCTGGATTCAGAATTGGCTGGCTGACAGAAGGCAGGCAATGGTTGTAGATGAAAGCCTGCAGGACAGTTTTGAGTGGGGTCCCGCAGAGCTCTGTTCTTGGGCCTCTGTAGTTTTTATAAATGGCTTGGATGAGGAGGTTTATGGCTGGGTTAGTACATTTGCTGATGACACAAAGATTGGAAGTGTTGTCGATAATATAGAGGGCTACTTCAGGCTGCAGCGTGACATAGACAGGATGCAGAGCTGGGCTGAGAAATGGCAGATGGAGTTCAACCTGGATAAATGCGAACTTGAATACTGAATATAGGATTAAAGACAGGATTCTTGGCAGTGTGGAGGAACAGAGGGATAAATCCCTCAAAGTTGCCAACCAAGTGTGATACGGTTGTTACCAAAGCAAATGTTTTTTTGGCTTTCATTAACATGGGGATAGAGTTTAAGAGCCGTGAGGTTTTTCTACAGCTCTACAAGTCCCAGGTGAGACCACACCTGGTCTCAATACTATAGGAAATGTACAGAGGCTTTAGAGAGGGTGCAAACAAGGTTTACGAGCATACTTCCTGGACTGGAGGGCTTCCTGTATGAAGAAAGTTTGAATAAGCTTGGACATTTCTCTCTGGAGAGAAAGATGAACAGAGGAGACCGATAAAAGATGTACAATATAATGACAGGAATAAATATAGTCAATAGCCAGAGACTTTTCCCCAGGGCAGGATTGACTTGTATGAGAAGTCATACTCTGAAGATGTTAGGAGGAAGGTATAAAGGACGCGTCTGAGGTAGGTTTTTTACAGAGTTGTGAATGCATGAAATGCGTTACCAGCGATGGTGGTGGAAGCGAAGTCATTGGGGACATTTATGCAACTGCAGGACATGTACATGGATAGCAGTGAGTTGAGGGGTACGTAGGTTAAGTTTTACATTAGGATTAAATCTCGGTACAACATCATGGACGTAAGGGCCAGATCTGTGCTGTACTTGTCTAAGTTGTATGATTAGGGATAGTCGGCATGGCTTTGTGCGTGGGAAATCATGTGTCACGTAGTTGATTGAGCTGTTTTTGAATAAGTAACAAAGAGGATTGATGAGGGCAGAGTGGTAAATGTGATCTATATGGACTTCAGTAAGGCGTTCGACAAGGTTCCCCATGGGAGACTGATTAGCAAGGTTAGATCTCTCAGAATACAGGGAGAACTAGCCATTTGGATACAGAACTGGCTCAAAGTTAGAAGACAGAGGGTGGTGGTGGAAGATTGTTTTTTAGACTGGAGGCCTGTGATCAGTGGAGTGCCACAAGGATCGGTGCTGTGACTTCTGCTTTTTGTCATTTCTATAAATGATTTGGATGTGAACATAGGAGGTATAGTTAGTAAGTTGGCAGATGAAACCAAAATTGAAGGTGTAGCGGACAATGGAGAATATTACCTCGGATTACAATGGGATCTTGATCAGATGGGCAAATGGGCTGAGGAGTGGCAGATGGACTTTAATTTAGATAAATGTAAGGTGCTGCATTTTCGAAATTGCAAAGCTTAGCAGGACTGATACACATAATGGTCAGGTCCTAGGGAGTGTTGCTGAACAAAGCGACCTTGCAGTGCAGATTCATAATTCCTCGAAAGTAGAGGTGCTGGTAGATAGTGCACTTGAAGAAGTGTTTAGATGGTCACACCAAGCACTACTGATGCTGCCTGATCTGAACACAATGATGGATAAGATGGGGGCATTGCTGGAAGTCAGAGTCTATGCAATGTGGACCTGGGGAGGTGCAGCAGGTCAGGCAGTATCGGAGGAGCAGGAAAGTTGATGTTTTGGATCAGGACCCTTTGTCAGTCCTGATTAGTAGACCTGACCCAGAACGTCAGCTTTCCAGCCCCATCGTATTCATGCTTGTCATCAAGCACCTATTTATTCTTGTCCCACGTTCTGGCACTCAGCGTGTAAACGATATTGTAATGCTTGGTGTGATCATTTAAACACTTCTTCAAGTGTTTCCTGCATCTGTCACCATTTCCGGTGCTGCCAGACCTGCTGAGGATCTCCAGCGCTTTTTGTTTTTATTGTGGATTTCCACCATTTTGCTGAGGCACTTAGAGTCAGAGAGTCATCCAGCACGGAAATAGACCCTTCAGTCCAACTTGTCCATGTCGACCAGATATCCTAAAATGATCCAGCTCCATTTGGGAGAGTTGGCCTATATCACTCTGAACACTTTCTATTCATGTACCCCTCCAGACACCTTTTAAATTTAATTTGACCTACGTTCATCATTTCTATAGCATCTCATTCCATACGCTCACCAACCTCTGAGTCAACTGTTTGGCCCTCAGGTCCATTTGAAACCTTTCCCCTCTCACCTAAAACCCAATGCCCTGTAGTTTTGAATTCCCCGACAGTGGGTGGAAACAAAGACTTTGGCTATTCACCCTGTCTGTGCTTCTCCGTAAGGTAACCCCTCAGTCTCTGACGCTCTAGGGAAAAAGCCCAGCTTATTCAGCCTTTCCCTTTAACTCCACAGTCCTAACAATAGCCTTGCAGATATTTTCTGAAACCCTCCTCAAGTTTTGTAAAACAGAGTCATAGAGATGTACAGAATGGAAACAGACCCTCTGTCCTAATCGTCCATGCCAACCAGCTCATTTATACATGTAGCAAGCAAGTTGTTCCTGGGGTCCTCTTGAAGTCTTTCCCCTCTCACGTAAAACCTATGCCCTCTGCTTTTGGACTCCCCTATCCTGGGAATAAAGAAACTGACTAGTCACCCTGTTGTTGCTCCTCACAACTTTAGAACGTTGTATAATGCCATTCCACAACATCTCCTGCTCCATGGAAAATAGCCTCAGCCCCTCCCTATGGTTCAAATGTTCCAATACTGGCAACACACTTGTAAATCTTTGCTGAAAATTTTCAGGTTTCCCAACCCCTTTCCTGTAACAGGGAGACCAGAATTGAAAGCAGTCTGGGGATTCCAAAAGTGGCCGTACTAATATACTGTACAACCGAACCATGATCTCCCAACTCCTATACTCAATGCACTGCCCAATAACAGCTAGCATACCAAACACCTTCACCGACCTGTCTACCTTCAACCCCACTTTCAAAAAATTATCAACCCACACTGCACAGTGTATTTGTTCGTGCACACTTTCCAGGAACTTGTCATTATGAGTTGAGTCCTATTGTGGTAATATTTTTTCCCGAAATCAGGGAGAATAGAATTGAATGTAGTATTCTAAAACTGGCCTCACCAATGCCCAGTACAGCCACAACTGTAACTAACTCCTATACTCAGTGACCAAATCCCTACAGTGTGGAAGCAGGCCATTCGGCCCATGAGACTATGCCAACCAGCTGAACTTGTGTATTTCTACTATCCATGCCCCTCATGATTTTATAAACCTCTACAAGGTCTCCCACCAGCCTCTGACGATCCAGGGAACATAGCCTATTCAACTTCTCCCGGTAGCTCAAATCCTCCAGTCCTGGCAACATCCTTGAAATTCTTTTCTGACCCCTTTCAAGTTTCATAATATTGTTTTGATAGGAAGGAAACCGGAATTGTATGGATTATTCCAACAGTGGCCTAAGCAATATCCCGTGCAGCCGCAATATGATCTCCTAACACTTGTACTCAATGCTCTGACCAATAAGGGAAATCATACCAAACGCCGCCTTCACTATTCTATCTACCTGCGACTCCACTTTCAAGAAGCTATGAATCTGCACTCTGAGATGTCTTTGTTCAGCAGTGCTCCCGAGGACCTTATCATTAAGTGTATAAGTCCCAACTGCAGCACCACAAATTTTTCTAAACTAAACTCAATCTGCCACTCCTCAGCCCATTCACCCATCTGATCAAGTTCCCATTGTACTCTGAGGTAATCTTTTTCACTGTCCACTACACCTCCAATGGTGGTGTGATCTGCAAACTTACTAACCATACACCTATGTTCGCATCCCAGTCATTTATATAAATGATGAAAACTAGTGGATCAAGCAGCGATCGTTGTGACACTCCACTGGTCACAGGCCTCAAGTCTGCAAAGCAGCCCTCCACCACTCTGTCTTCTACCGTTTGAGCCAGTTCTGTAATCAAATGGCTGATTTCCTCTGTATTCCATGGGATCTAACATTGCTAACCAGTCTCCCATGAAGAGCCTTGCGGAACACCTTACTGAAGTCCACGTAGATCATGTCCACCGCTCTGCCTTCATCAATCCTTTGTTACTTCTTCAAAAGAATTCTTCCCTTTGGAAAACCTAACAGTTACAGCACCAGAATAATCGGCCCACCATGTCTGTGCAGATCATGATGCCATTCCAAACTAATTCCATCTGCCTGTACATGATCCATATCCCTGTCAACCCATGCCTGCTTATGTGTCTGCCCAAATGCCTCAAAAACGTTGTGATTGTTTCTGCTTTTACCATCTCCCAGGAAAATATATTCTAGTCAACTATCACCTTCTGCTTAAGAAACTTGCCTGACATATCTCCCTTTAAACTTGCACAGATATTGTTGGAAATGCCCAGCAGATCATGCAGCATCTGTGAAGTAAAATCATTTAATGTTTCGGGACCGGTCACCCTTCCTCAGAAACGTCAACTCTAATTTCTCTTCACAGATGCTGCTGGACCTGCTGAGCTTTTTCAGAAAATTCTGTTTCTCTTTCTGGTTTACAGCATCTGCGGTTTTCATTTCCTTTAAACTGCCCCCTCTCCGCTTAAATGTGTGGCTCTAGAATTTGTCACTTCCACCTTGGAAAAAAGATTCACATTATTCACTCTGTGCCCCTCGGGTTACCCCGCAGCTACTGACTTGCCAAAGACAAACATCCAAGTTTTTCCAACCTCTCCCAATCCAGACAACATCCTGGTAAACCGGTTGTCACCCTCTCCAAAGCCTCCAAATCTCTTTGAAGTCTTTCCCCTGTCATTTTAAACCTATGCTCTCTACTCTTAGTCTCCCCTACCTGGGGAAAAAAAAGAAACCATGACTAGTCACCCTATCGTTGCTCCTCATAATTTTATAAAGTTATACAATGCCACCTCAAGCGTCCAGTGCTCCAGAGAAAATAGCCTCAGCCTATTCAGTCTCTCCCTATGGTTCAAATGTTCCAATACTGGCAACACCCTTGGAAATCTTTTCTGAACTCTTTCAAGTCTCCCAACATCCATCCTATAGCAGGAAGACTGGAATTGAAAGCAGTATGGAAATTCCAAAAGTGGCCAAGCCAATAAACTGTGCAACCGAAACATGATCTCCCAACTCCTATCCTCAATGCACTACCCAATAATAGCTAGCATACCAAACACCACCTTCACTGACCTGTCTACCTTCAACCCCACTTTCAAGGAACTATCAACCCACACTGCACGGTCTGTTTGTTCGTGCACACTTCCCAGGAACTTGTCATTGAGGTTGAGTCCTATTGTGGTATCATCTTTCTGAAATTAGGTAGACTAGGATTGAATGTAGTATTCTAAAACTGGCCTCACCAATGCCTTGTACAGCCACAACGTGACCTCCTAACCCCTATACTCAGTGACAGAATCCCTACAGTGTGAAAACAGGCCATTCGGCCCATGAGACCATACCAATCAACGGAATAGCATCCCACCCTACCCGTGTAACCTCTCATTTCCCACAGCGAATCCACTTTACCTGCAAGTCTTTGGATTGAGGGTGGAAACCAAAGAACCCAGAGGAAGCCCACGCAGACACACACTGGGAGAACGTGCAAACACCACACAGACAGTGGAATTGAACCAAGTCAATTTATTAATCAGTACCCTAACCAATAATGGTCACCATCCCAAACGTCAACAAATGATCTCCCTGAAACTCTACTTTGCAGGAACTATGCAATTGTTCTGAGCCCTTCAGAGGGATTGAAGGGGATGGAGAGAAAGCAGCAACAGGGTTGAATTTTGATCTGTAAAAATTCTCTTCATCTTCCCCCTCTGTCTATCTCCCCTGTCTGTTTGTTCCCCCCGTCTCCCCCTCTCTATCTATCCCCCTCTCTATCTATCCCCCATCTGTCTGTCTGTGCCCCCGCGCCTGTCCCCGTCGCTTCCTCTATCCGAACTGACTGTTCCCCATCTCTCTTTTTCCCCCTTCTCTGTCCCCACCCGTCTCTGTGCCATCCCTCTCTATCCCGCCAGCCTCTCTTTCTCCCCAACCTCTGCCACCCCATCCCTGCCTACGCTCATCTCCCTATTCCGTAGGTCTGTACTCCCTCACCACAGGGAAAAGACCTTGTCTGTTTAACCTATCCATACCCGGCCTGATTTTATAAATCTCTATAAGGTCACCCCTCAGCCTTCGCCACTCTAGTTAAAACAGCCTATCCAACCCTGGCAACATCCTTCTAATTCTTTTCTGACCTCTTTCAAGTTTGAGAACATCCTTCTGATCGGAAGGAGACCAGAGTTGCATGGAATATTCCAAAGGTTGCCTAATCAATGTCCTGTACACCACAATATGACCTCCCAACCCCTATACTAAACACTCTGACCAATAAAGGCAAGCAGATCAACTGCCGCCTTCACTATCCTATCTACCTGCGACTTTACTTTCAAGGAACTATGAACCTGCACTCCAAGGTTTCTTTGTTCAGCAGCACTCCCCAGGAATTTACTATTAACTGTATGCGTTCTACTAATGTTTGCTTTTCCAAAATGCAGCACCTCACATTTTTCTAAACTGAACTCCTCAGTCCATTTGCCCATGTGATCCAGGTGCCTTGTACTCTGAGGTAATCTTTTTCACTGTCCACTCCAACTCCAATTTTGGTGTCATCTGCAAACTTACTAACAATACCTCTTATGTTCACATCCAAGTCAATGATATAAATGACGAAAAGTAGTCAATCCAGCACCGATCCTTGTGATACTCCACTGGTCACAGGCCTCCAGCCTAAAAAGCACCGCTCAACCACCACCCTCTGTCTTCGACCTTTGAGCCAGTTCTGTATCCAAATGGCTAGTTCTCTCTGTATTCCATGAGATCTAACCTTGCTAACCAGTCTCCCATGGGGAACATTGTCAAACGCCTAACTGAAGGCCATGCAGATCATGACCACTGCTATGCCCTCATCAATCCTTTTTGTTACTTCTTCAAAAAAACTGACTCAAGTTCATGAGATGTGATGTCTCACACACAAAGCTGTTAATAATATCCAGGACTTAACTCAGTATCTCTGCGTCGCCCAGTTATAGATGTTAATATTCTGGATAAAGTTCACGTACACCAACTTTGTGTTAGTGACTGTGTATTGAGTCTTGTTAATAACACCAATGCCGGTGAGTTCCTTTTGAAAGGCACTCCCTATATCCCTAACCCCCTCCCATCTGCTCTGTCTCCTCCATCCCCACCGGAGACAGTAAGTGGGAGGAGCTCATGGGGTTTCCATGCGAGTGAGATTGAGAACATCATCCCTTCTTTCCACAAGCCCACCAAGAAATGGTGGTAGTGTCCTTACCTCTGGACCAGGAGAATCGGGTTCAGAGTTGAGTAACATCATCTTTGAAGAGGCTGATTGGAAAACATGCCCAAGCCACCAGTCCATACTGTCTCCCAGCTGTACCTGCCTGAGCCTCAACAGAACCTTCCTGTAGTTTCTCTCCTGTCAGACTCTCCCATTGCTCAGTTTGTCCAGGATCCCCTCTTGCTGCTGCACTGCTCCTGTCCCTCAATGACCTGTCCATCCCCCAGGGTCCTCCACATTCATTCATTGTTTACAATCCCATTGTCCCAGTCCTCCAGCCCCGCCCCCTCCACCCTATTGGGCAACAGCTGCTGTCAATCACCCAGGCTTCTGTGTGATCTGGAGCATGTACTGTAGGAGGGGAGACCAGTGCACAGCTGCAGTGCTGGGCAATTGTTGGCTTATGTGCAGTGTGGGTCAGTGCCAGGGAGGCTGTAGGTGTGTGGGATTAATCTGTCATTGGCAGTTCCTCCCTCTGAAAGCAGGGCCCAGGGGAATGGCCCCTCCCCTGGTATCCTGACGAGTGGTCAAAGTATCAATGGGGAAGCATTTTGAAGAGAGTTATCAGAACTCTTGTGAAGATTCAGGAATGTTATGGAGAGGGACAAGGGTGGGCCTGTAATTAGAGTTCTAATCTGTTTCATTTTAGTTCAACCAGATATGATTTGGCCTCTGGTTCTCATCAGAGGTCGGAGTGGGGGAAATAAATAAGACCAGGAAGGAAAGCTTGGGAGGTGGTGAAAGGATTCATCAACACCCCGGAGGCTCGGAGTCAGAATAATTGATTTGATTCGATTTCCTACAGTGTAGAAACAGGCCCTTCGGCCCAACCAGTCCACACCGACCCTCCGAAGAGCAACCCACCCAGACCCATTTCCCTCTGACTAAAGCATCTAACACTATGGGCAATTTAGCATGGCCAATTCACCTGACCTGCACTGTCAGACTTTGGACTGTGGGAGGAAACTGGAGCACCCGGAGGAAACCCACGCAGACATGGAGAGAATGAGCCCGAGGCTGGAATCGAATCTGGGACCCTAGTGCTGTGAGGCAGCAGTGCTAACTACTGTGCCATCGTGCCGCCCCTTTTTTTGGTTCTTAGTCTGCAGACAAGAGCGAGGAAACTGAATTCAAAGAGAGGAGAGTGTGAGAGAACTGGGTGTGGAGGGAAGGAGTGAGGAGATTGGTTTGGATTTCAGTTCACAGAAGAGAGAAATTGTGAGACTGAGATCTAAAGCTTTGGGGGAAACAAAGAAACTACAATTTAATACTATAATTGTCTTCTGAATTTCCATCCTGTGTGAACAGTGGTGACCTGTTTTCTCTATTGTAGGGTTCTGAAAGGGCGGATTTGTGGATGAGAAATTCAAATTAAACTTCCTGTTCAGTTTTGATGGTTACTTGATCCGTGCCGATCTGAATATCATTGGCCTTTTCATATGGAAGGAAACGTGTGTATTCTGTCTGTGGGCGAATATTTCAAATGTCAATGTGACTGGAAAAAGTACTGAGACGCAGCGAAGTCCATGTTAGTGTGGTGACTGTGGAGAGAGAGTTCATTTGCTTTTAAAAATCTGAAAAAAACATGGCACATTTCCCAGGAACAATTAAGCTCCGGTTTTTATTTATGAATCATGCAACCAGAAAGACACAAGGATACCTGCAGTATGGAAAATGCTATGAAAACAGGATTGTTGAAAAGGAGTTAATTCTCGATCATGGTTTGTAATCCATTGGCGTTGTCACGTCAGTTCCAATGCCGTGGGGAAACACTGGAAATGTGATGGATGCAGAGTAGGTTTCAGTTATTAAACTGTAAAAGGTGCAGAAGAAATTTACAAGGATGATGCCAGGGCTCAGGGGTCTGAGTTACAGGGAGAGGTTGGACAAGCGAGGATTTTTTTTTTGTTTAGAGCAGAGGAAACAGAGGGGGAATGTTTTCTGGAAGTGTATAAGACCATGAGAGACATGGGTAAGGTGAATGCACTCAGTCTTTTTCCCAGGGAATCAAGGAGTGGAGGGCATCAGTTTAAGGTTAGAGGAGAAATTATGAAAGGGAACCTGAGGGGCACCTGTTTTACACAGAGGATAGTATGTATATGGACGGAGATGCCAGTGGAAGTGGTTGAGGTGGGTACATTAACAACATGTAAAAGACATTTGGACAAATACATGGATAGGAAAGGATCAGAGGCAGATGCGCCACGTGCAAGGAAATGGGGTTCGCGTGGATAGACATTCTGGTCAGCATGGGCCAGTTTGGGCCAAAGGCCCTGTCTCTGCTGTAGGACTCTGACTCCAAGTATATTTACTATTTCTCCCGCTATCTCTGGTAGCACCCTGGGATGTATTCCATCAGGGCAAAGAAACTTGTCTACCTTTACCTCCATTAGCTTGCCCAGCTCTAACTCTCTCGTGATAATGATTGTTTCTTGGTCCTCACCTTCCTAAGTCTCCTTATCAATTACTGACATGTTCTTCATATCCTCCACTGTGAAGACTGACTGCTGTGTATTCATATTCCTGAACCCTGCTGGATAGGAATAACTGGGCACAGAACTCTGAGAGGTCTTCTTTGAGTCTTTATTGATGAGACATAGCAGTTACCTGGATAGTGTACATGCAGAACACCTCCAGGCAGCATCAGGTAACTCCCCGCCTGTCCGATGTGCCGCTCCCATTCTTATACCTTTGTGGTTTGTGGTTTTGAATGGACGCTGTCTCTCAGTATTATCTCCATGGCAACGGCAGTTAGAAAGTTGAGTTAAGACATGGGTAAGGTGAATGCACTCAGTCTTTTTCCCAGGGAATCAAGGAGTGGAGGGCATCAGTTTAAGGTTAGAGGAGAAACACTTTGTGGTTAAACCACATACTCCTCCCCCACGCCCCTGTGGCTCAGTCAGGTATCTGACAGGCACTTCAGTTTCAGTGGGGCTGTCTGTCAGGATTCTGATGTGGAAGAGCCGGTGTTGGAGCGGGGTGGGCAAAGTTAAAAAACACACATCACCAGGTTATAGTCCAGCAGGTTTATTTGGAAGTACAGGCTTTTGGAGTGTGCTGCGATTTGTAACGTGATCACGATTATCTCTATGGTAACAGTTAAGTGCTTCAACAATTACAGAGGCCAGATGTTCCCCACACAATAGGTTCCCCTCTAGCCGTGTAAACTGCTATTCTGGCCCTCGGGATAGCTACTCATCACTTTTCTCCCCCAATCCCATCTCGCTTTCTGTTGATCTTTCAAGTTTTTCTAATAACCTAGTTTCTCCATGGTCTTTGCCAATTTGTATGCTTTCTATTTCAATTTGATAGACTCCCTTATTTCCTTAGCCACCCATGGCAGATTACTCCTTTTCCTACAGTCCTTCCTTTTCACTGATATATACTTTTGCTGAGCAGTTTGAAAAATTCTTTGATATTGCTCCACTGTCTGTCAACTGTCCCACCGTAAAGTCTTTGCTTCCAGTCTACATTAGCCAACTTTTGCCTCATCCTATTGTAGTCTCCTTTGTTTAAGCACAGGATCTGGATTGGATTTAATCTTCCAGCTTTCCAACTGTATTCTAAATTTGACAATACTTACCACAAGTCTTTTATCAGATTACGAGGTAAGACGATGTTACCTGGGTGTTTTGGTTTTCATTGTCAAAGACCTTGGCTTTGTAATAAAGTACAGGATAGATATTCACAACAACGTATTCTGGACGCTGTGAATGTCCTACACAGTCTAAAAACATAAATCACTGTCTCCCCTCAGTTTAAAATTGCAAAATCATTATCTCCCACACGCTTCCTCATCTTCTAAGTTTGAAATGCTAATCCCCCTGACTATCCTGCTTTTCCCGAAAATCTCCTTTGTTGAAGGTGGTGAGTTTTGGATTCAGCTTTCCAGTTATTACCGTAAAAAGATAAGCATTGGGCACAGGGGAGGCAATGCAGCTCTTCGAACCAGCTCCACCATTTAATACGGTGATGACTGAGCTCACCTTGGTCTCAGCTGGATTTTCCCGCCTGCTCTCTCTCAACCTTCAACTCATTGCAAATTCAACATCTGTATCTCTTCATTAAATTTGCTCATTGTCCTGGCACCCACCTCATTTTGAATAGGAAATTCCATAGATTCACAACACATTGAGATAGGTACATTCTCCTTCATGAGAATGTACCTATAGGGTCCCTATAGTGCAGAGTCCACACCAACCCTATGATGAGCATCCCATTCTGACCTACCCATTCCCTGTAACCCTGCATTTCCTGTGGCTAATTTCCTAACCAGCACATGCATGGAAACTGGACAATTTAGCATGGGCAATCCACCTAATCTGCACATATTTGGACTGTGGGAGGAAACTGGAGCACGGCTGGAAACTCGTACAGACATGGGGGGGGGGGATGTGTAAACTCCACACAGTCGCCTAAGGCTGAAATCAAACCCAGGTCACTGACGCTGTGAGGCAGCAGTGCTAACCACTCAGCTACCTCTGCTTAAAATCTGCTCCTCCTTATTAACCTCTCTATCACCCAATTTGCTGAATCTATATTCCTCACGTCAGAAATCAGGTCGTGGAAACGAATGTCTCCATGACACCCAATGACAGCCCACATGTCCTGTGTGTCTGAATGGGGATTTGATAGACAACCACCCTCCAGCCCACACATTTCATTCACTTTCCAGAGACAGGGCTCAAGTAGCTTCCTGGGGACTACAACTCCCACAATCCCTGAGGCAGGGAGCACACGTGTGTGGGGAAACCTGGCACTGTACATGTACAGAATGTGGGCGGATTTTGGAGCGTGTGCTTTGGGGTACCTAGCGGAAAGTACTTCACACTGTGATTGGCTGGAGGAGGAACACATCCACTTTTAGGATTGATCTGCCGGGGAGTTAAGGTGTCACCACACCCACGTGGGACCAAGTTCCATCCCCAATGCGTCATAATGCTTGGGAATCGACCAATGGGAAACCAAGAAGGATCTAACCCATTCTCCCAGCCTGAAGGTTCCTCTTCTGTCCAGGATCTGCCACCTCCCTTTCTGTTTCCTTTTGTTTCATTCTGCTGTTACATTATTGACTTGCAGCAACTGAAAGGAAAGGAAGTGAACCCAGAAAGGGTGCATAATATAACCAGGGACAGGAAGTGGTGTCATGGATCTGTTTACCAGCAACTCCATGAGAATGGGGAGGGTGTACATTAGGGGTAGCAGAGTCAGAATGGAGGGAGAGAGTAAGTGGGCTGCAGGGTTACAGCTTTAGGGAAAGACAAGGAAAAAGATGTTCCAGAGCAACGAGAATTGTCTGTTCTGAATTTCTAATCTGTACATATTTCTTTATACAAGGTGCTAGATGGTGAAGATTTGCAACTGAAATCTCAAAATCATGTGCAGATTGTGATTAAGTTAACCAGCATTTGACGAACCAAAGACTGAGAGTCACTCGGCCAAAATCCTGCAACACTCTCCCTCCCAGCATTGTCGGTCTATCTGCGCCAAATGAACTGCAAATGGTTCCAGACAGCAGCTCACTACCATCTTCTCAAGGCAACTAGAGATGGGGAATAAATGCTGGTTGAGCCAGTGATGCCCATATCCTGGAAATGGTTTCTATCTCTATTTACTGAAACCTGATTGTAACTGCAGGATGATGAGGGATGCTGAGTGCATGCTTCAGGAGGCAGAACCATCACATTACCCCTGCCTATACACACACAGTATCTCAGCAACGGCACTGGCATAAAAGGCAATGAAGCTAAAGAAGGACTTAGATATAGTTCTTAAAGGTAAAGGCATCAAAGAGGATTGGAACACAGCAGGAACAGGAGACTGAGCTGGATGGTCAGCTGTTTCCCATTGAATGGTGGAGCAGGATTGAAAAGCCGAAAGTCCCCCTTCTGCCCCTATCTCCCAGGTATGTATATAACCATGGAACCCGGGTACGAAGAAGTGGGCAGGGATTCTCCAGGAGATTGCACCTCCACATCAGTTTTCAGTGAGGGATGGTTTGATAGACTTTGTTTAACATTTGTCTTTAATGCAATGTTTGTAAATTTGGTTTTAAAAAATGTAAGAGTTTATTCCACGATAAATGAAACGAAAAGAAAAGAAACAAAACGATCTGAATATGACAGTTTTAAAATTTCAAACACCGTATAAAACAAAATCCCGACGACTCCCGGACACCATCACTTTCCAGTTTCTCAAACTCCAGGAGATATTCCCCCCTGTCGGAACCTTTGGTTTGATTTAACTGCTTTTCAGTTCTCGTTCTGTGAGCTGTGGAGTTTTCTTTTTTCCCCATTTCTCCGACCCAGAAGTGTTATCACAGCAACCTTCCTACCATCAAAATCATCATTACGCCATTATAGCAGTAAACCACCTGAATAACCAATTGGATATTTATAAACAAAGCCCATTATGGGCAAAGCAAACCATTACAAGTGGCAGAGTGGGGAAGAACGAAATCAAAGTAGGGTTGGGAGTGAGGGGTCAGCGCTGGAGATAAAGGGGTGCCCACCTCTATCTAAAGGCATCAAGAGCATTGATACACACCACATGCTCGTTCTCCAAGGACACCCTGCTGTGTAGTCTTTATCCTCAATCATAGAATAGAATCCCTATAGTGTGGAAGGAGAGCATTGGCCCATCAAATCCCACCAAACATCCGAAGAGCATCCCACCCAGAGCAATCCAGAGTAACATTGCATTTCCCATGGCTGATCCACTAGTCTACACAATCCGCAACACTGTGGGCAATTTAGCACGACTGATCCACCTAACCTGCACATCTTTAGTCTGTGGGAGGAAACCAGAGCACCTAGGAGGGGACCCACACTATCATGGGGAGAATGTGGGAACTCCACACAGGCCGTTGGCCAAGACTGGACTCCAACATTGTACCTGATGCTGTGAAGCAGCTGTGCTACAATCAATTTAAATCAAAATAGATGGCCCCTGCTCATTGTCACATTGTTGTTTGTGGAGACTTACTGCCCAAAGAGACATCCCAAAGTTCAGAAAGTTGCAATATAAATTCAGTCAACTCCAGCCCAGTTAATGTGATTAACAACCACAACATCAATACTCCAACAGTGTCAGCATGTGAAAGGTCCAGTCCTGACACTGATGAACAGTAAACATCAGAATCAGAGTCCTGCAGTGATGTGTGAACTCTACCCCATACGGAGCAGGTGGATGACCACTTCCCTGTGTCCACTCACTGGGCTGTCAGTCATGTTGAAGACTCAGCAAATCCCTTGTCACGCAGAGAGGAAAACAACTCCTACCCAGTGTAAACCCGCTGGGGTCTCAGGGGACAGGATGAATAACTGAATCCTCCCTCCCACATTGAACATCTGAATGGCCTCTCCCCCTGTGTGGGCTTACTGGGGTCTCGGGGGGTGGGATGAATCACTGAATCCCCTCTCACACCCTGACCATCTGAATGGTCTCTCCCCTGTGTGGGATCGCTGGGGTCTCAGGGGGCAGGGTGAATCACTGAATTCCCTCTCACACACTGATCATCTGAATGGCCTCTCTCCTGTGTGGGCTCACTAGGGTCTCGGGGGGTGATGCATTTGAGTGAATCTCTCCCCACACACTGGGAGCAAGTGAATGGCCTTTCCCCAGAGTGAGCTCTCTGGGGTCACTGCAGGTAGTGCATTTGAGTGAATGTCTCCCCACACTGAGAGAAAGTGAATGGCCTTTCCCCAGAGTGAGCTCGGTGTTTCAGCATTTCCAAGGACCTAGTGTATCCTTTCCCACACACTGAGCAGGTGAATGGCCTCTCCCCAGTGAATGCACTGATGTCTCTGCAGGTGAGAGATTTGAATGAATTATTTCTCACACATGGAACAGGTGAAGGGTCCATATCCTCTGTGCCCTCTCTCGTGCCTCAGCAGATTGTAAGAGTGAGTAAATCCCTTCCCATCCGTGGGGCAGGTGAATGGCCTCTCCCCAGTGTGTGTGTCCCGCTGGGAGGGGTAAGCGAATTCCTTCCCACAGTCCCCACATTTACATATCCTAGCCCTGGTCCCGTCCCATTGGTGTCTTCGCAAATCACATGACCGGTTAAATATTCAACTGCATGCAGAGCATAGGAATTATTCCTCTGGGCTTGGCATGCTGCTTTCCCTTTCCATATTACCGATAAGGATCAGGACCTGCGGAATTGGATGACTCTGCAGTTGATGTGATGTTAAAGCTGAGTTTCCCATGTGGAACCTTCTCTCTGTAAAAAAAAAAAGTTTCTCCATATAATTATTACAACTCCCAACACCAGCTCTCCCTTCAGTTCTCGTGAATTTCTAAATTTGGACGAATGCAATGACCTCAGTAATGTGCCTTTGTCTCACTTGTTTCTGAAAGTAAATTTGGACCATTTTGAATAACTTTACAAGAAGGACCCACACCTATTCTATCATGTACGAGTTCTAATCCATGGGAAGTTTGTTGCCAGCTCCGATGACAGTCATAATGCTCTGACCACTTCGCCAGAGCCAGTGCAAGTCAATTCTAACAATTATCAATAGATTTTATCTAAACAGGCTGCCCCCACAATAGACACTCAATGCCCGCAAGTTAAGTTATTTTACTTAAAGCCGCTCATGTGTCCGGCAATCTGGCAATACAATTGAAGATATTTTATACAGTGACCTTACAGTCTCAATTGTCAGTTCCAGTGCAAGAAACAGCCAGTAACATGCCGCAGTGAATTGAATTCTAACAGCAGCATTGCCCAGGCAGGAGAGATTGCAGAGCATGAAACTGTCTTCTCTGGAGTATCTAAAATGTAACACTTGAAATGAACAAAATTCTTCAGGAGCTCGATGGGATAAATACAGCAAGGATGTGCTCCCTGGCTGGTGTGTCTGGAATGAAATAAGCGCTAACTGTGTTATCTTTACCCAGCATCCCCTTCAGCTGCATAAATGTTTAAGATTTAGTTGCTGCTCTTATTCCATGCTCTTGATCACCCCTGTTTGTAACTGCTGAAATGTTGGTGGCTGTGCAAATTGATAACATTTGATTCAATCCATCCCAAAACCTTTCTGTATCTGTGTCTCACTTTTGTTCACCAAGACCCTCATTCAATCTGACCTCTTTGCAAACCCTGCCCTGATATTTCCTTAGAGGGCTCAGAATTAATTGTTCACATAATTATTACTGTGCAAAAGGAGGCTGATTGGCTCATCAGTTCTCTAAAGGATCACCTCACTGAATGTTATTCTTCTACCTTTACCCCATAAACCTTCCCATTCATCCTCTTCCAATGACTGTTCAATTCTATCCTCTTCATTGTACCTGACTCCACCACACTCTTTGGCAGTGCATTTCTGACCATAAACTTTCTCTGCATGAAAACATTTTGTCTCATGTCCCATGTGCTTCTTTTGTCAATCCCTTTACATCGGTGCCTCCTCATTATTGATTCTTTCATGCATGTGAACAGTTTGTCCTGATCTACTCTCACTAGATCCGTTTTGGAGATATCTTTACCCACCATACGCTGGGATAGTGACTCCATCTCTCCCGGTCACAGGAGAGCAGTGCGAGACCATTCAGGTGCTCTCATTCTGGGATTGGGTTCAGGACATTATTCAGCCTCACTGTACTCCAGTGAATACACAACAGGGAGAGGCCATTCGCCTGCTCTCAGTGTGGGAAGAAATTCACTCAGATATCCAGCTTGATGAAACACCAGCGAGTTCACAGGTAACCACAGAGATCGGATTTGTTTTGTTTGTTCATGGGATCATGGCATCACTTCCTGGGGCAGCATTTGTCATCCATTCTAACTGCACAGAAGATGGTTCAGAGGCAACCCCATTATTCAGGGTCTGGATTCACATGCCGGCTGGACCAGGTCAGAAGTAACAGTTTCCTAGACCTAGTGATATTAAGAGTTGATTTATGGTCTATTATCCTATTTTGGAAATGATAATGAATAATGTTTGCAGTTGAGTTAAAAGTGCAACACCAAAATGGGTTTTAGCGCTGAAAATGTGTTGCTGGAAAAGCGCAGCAGGTCAGGCAGCATCCAAGGAGCAGGAGTATCGACGTTTCGGGCATGAGCCCTTCTTCAGGAATGAAAAAGGGCTCATGCACGAAACGTCGATTCTCCTGCTCCTTGGATGCTGCCTGACCTGCTGCACTTTTCCAGCAACACATTTTCAGCTCTGATCTCCAGCATTTGCAGTCCTCACTTTTTCCAAAATGGGTTTTATTCTAATTGAGCATACCCTCCTGTTTTCTCAGTTGTTATTGACAATCTCATTCCCCTCACACCAGAACCTGTTCCAGAGAGTGTTACAGAAAAGGCAGAATGGTCAGCTGCAGCTGGTCACCTGACCCCAAAGGTTCACTCTCCACAGATGCTACCAAATCTGCTGATTTTTTCCAGCAATTTCTGTTTTTGTGTCTGATTTCCCAGCATTTGCAGATCGTTAGTTTTTCAATATTGAACTTGTCTGTTGCAGAGGAGTTTATTGATGAGTTTGGAGAGTTTTGAAAATTGCAAGTTAGGCCAGAAATCAGCCATGATCTAATTGATTGGCAGAGCAGGGTTGAAGGGTTGAATAGCCTCCTCCTGTTCCAATGAAATTTGCCCATCTGCAGCTTTCGGCAACATTTCCCCTCACTGCTCACTTCACTTCCATGTCTAACACACTGTTACTGACTGAACAAACCTCCTGTGTTTGAACTAAACCTGCTAATGTTCAGTGGTCCCTCTCCTGCCACCCGGGTTTAACTCTCATCATGGAATGCTGTCTTGTATTACTACGGGAATGCCCACAAAGGGCTCAGCCTGGAGTCTGTATCCCCTGGGATCCACAAACTCGGTTTATTTCCTTCTTCCTCTTTCATTCTGGCTATTGAACTCTCGGTTACAATCCATTCTCCTGTCATGCTCTTCAACATGCCCATGTGGGTGGACTAGAGGCAGCTGGGAGTTAATGAAGGGAAGTGGGGATTAGGCGGAAGCACGAGGAGAGGCGACAGCAAAGACCGTTCTCATTGTAACGGCAGAGTTTCTCCGTGACACAGTGAGTGGGGAGGCACCTGAGATTGTGGGGGAGGAAGATTCAATCAGGGATTTGGAAAAACACTCAGACACTAACCTGTCCATCTGATTGTTAACTCAGACAGATAGACAGAAAGAAAGATGCACATTTAGACAGCAACTTTGGTGACCTGGGGCAGTGAACCATGCTTCAGACCCAATGATTCCAACATCAAATCTCTGAACACAAAAACACAAAGCTTCCTACTTGTAAAAGGCTGACTGTCAGCCTGCTCTTTTCTTGAGAAAAGCGTTTTGAGCTGTTCAGCATTTCCTGGTGGTTATAGCCTCTATGCTCCTGTAAGTTTCGTGACTGAACTTTTATTTTCCTGTTCCTTGTAAGTGACGGCAGCAGCAGAAACAGGTCCTGACCTGTGAGTGGTTTTGGTTGGAATATTTGTATTTACAAATTCATTCTCAGCCTCACCTACAGTGAGAAATTGATGTAAACAGAAGGAAAGGAGTGAGTGAGCACCCACAGAAACAGAAAGGCAGCATGTGTACCTGAGCTGAACGAACCGGGCATCAGGAAAATGTGATGACAATCACAACTCGTTCGAACCCCTGAGGTGCAGAAAGAGGCTACTCAGCTCATCGAGTCTGCAATGACCTGCTCTCCCACCCTATCCCCATAACCCCACATTTACCATGGCTAACCCAACCCACCTAACCTGCACACTACAGACCATGTTAGCACAGCCAATAGAGCAAACCTGCACATCTGTGGGAGAGTCACAGATTACATAAAAATGCTTGGAATTGTGGATGAATTCTCACAAATACTTGACTGATGCAAATGCTGTGTTTTCGAAAATAAAATCTGGGGGAAACTGCAGCCAGAAAGATTTCCGATTATCTCTGGAGGAAGAGAACTCAAAACTCGTGCCATTGACCCAGGGGACACAGTGAAGTCACAGAGGCCTGGGAACCATCAGAAATGTAACAGGTTGTGAGGAAGGTGGGGGTGAGACAAAGACAAAAAGACAGTCTGTCACACGGGAGAAGGCAGGAGAGATTAAACAGCAGAAATGGTATTGCCTCAAGGCCACGGGGAATGGAGTTAGGGCTGGGAAACAAATAAGGAAACAAGGTATGCAGCTGTCAATGAAAAAAAACAGATGATAACACACAAGGCCGAATTCAGAGTCTGAAATTATTGCTCTCATTGGTGAGTACAGAATGCTGTAAAACCTGGGTAGTTCTATTACAGCCAACACAGGCAAGGACTGATTTGGGATAGTCAACATGGCGTTGTGCATGGGAAATCTTGTCTCACAAACTGGATTGAGTTTTTTGAAGAAGTAACAAAGAGGATTGATGAGAGCAGAGCAATAGATGTGATCTATATGGACTTCAGTAAGGCATTCGATAAGGTTGCCCATGGGAGACTAATTAGCAAGGTTAGATTTCATGAAATACATGGAGAACTAACCATTTGGATATAGAACTGGCTCAAAGGTAGAAGACAGAGGGTGGTGGTGGAGGGTTGATTTTCAGACTGGAGGCCTCTGACCAGTGGAGTGCCACAGGAATCGGTGATGATTCCTCTACTTTTTGTTATTTACATAAATGATTTGGGTGCGAGCATAAGAGGTACAATTAGTAAGTTTGCAGATAAGAGCAACATTGGAGGTATAGTGGAGAGCGAAGAGGGTTACCTCAGATTACAGCAGGATATGGACCAGATGGGCCAATGGGCTGAGAAGTAGTGATGGAGTTTAATTCAGATAAATGCGAGGTGCTGCATTTTGGGAAAGCAATTCTGAGCAGGACTTATTCACTTAATGATAAGGTCCTAGGGAGTGTTGCTGAACAAAGAGACCTTGGAGTGCAGGTTAATAGCTCCTTGAAAGTGGAGTCGCAGGTAGATAGGATAGTGAAGAAGACTTTTGGTATGCTTTCCTTTCTTGGTCAGAGTATTGAGTACAGGAGTTAGGAGCTCATTGTGCGGCTGTACAGGACATGGGTTGACCACTGTTAGAATATTGTGTGCAATTCTGGTTGCCTTCCTATCGGAAAGATGTTGTGAAACTTGAAAGGGTTCAGAAAAGATTTACAAGGATGTTGCCAGGGTTGGAGGATTTTAGCTATAGGGAGAGGCTGAACAGGCTGGGTCTGTATTCCGTGGAGTGTCGGAGGCTGAGGGTTGACCTTACAGATGTTTACAAAATTATGAGGGGCATGGATAGGATAAATAGACAAAGTCTTTTCCCTGGGGTTGGGGAGTCCAGAACTAGAGGGCATAGGTTTAGGGTGAGAGGGGAAAGATATAAAAGAGACCTAAGGGGCAACTTTTTTATGCAGAGGGTGGTATGTGTATGGAATGAGCTGCCAGAGGAAGTGTTGGAAGCTGGTACAATTGCAACACTTAAATGCATTTGGATGGGTATATGAATAGGAAAGGTTTGGTGGGACTCGATTGGGTTGGGATATCTGGTCAGCACAGACGACTGTACCCAAGGGACTGTTTCCATGCTGGACATCTCTATGTCTCTATGACTGTATGTATAGAGAGAGGGCCAGCATTGGGTGGGATGACCCACCGCCCTGTAAATTCCAGAAGGCCGTGTCTATGGCACCGCCTGGCATCAAAACTCAAACTTGGACAGACAGGAGGGGGCAACAAAGGGAACTGACAGAAACTAAACCTGAACTGTTTACCTGGCTGAATGACAGATGTTGGTGAATGAACACCCAGCCTGATAGAGAAATGGTAATAATGGGTCTTATTGGGAGAATATGGATGAATTAATTGAAGTACACAATCTCACTGATGAGGATGTCAGGCTAAAACCTTTCAGGCCAAGATGCCCTAACGTGTACAGCAGAATCTATCCCTGCAATGAGAGGGTGGGGGTGTGAGCCGGTTCCCCCCAGTGCACAGCCGATCAGTGGCTCCAGGCATTGACAGATATTACAGGGACACACTGGGGAGGGGACAGGCTTAATGGGCTAAAATAACCTTAGTGACTCAGGGCCGCAAGGGTAATATCAAGGATCGTACAGAGAGGAAGCTTGAGGTGTATAAGGACCACGGGGGATTACCAAACCTCAACCTGTGGTGATGAAATTTGTTTGATATATTTAAAAAATGACATGGGACCCCATGTAATTGTAATTATAAACATGGGACTCCCAGTGGGAGATAATTCTTAACAAATTCTGAATTGGGCCATGAGAGCTGAGGCAAACTCAGAAACACAAGGGAATAGCTGCAGTACAGGGAGGGGAACCAGACTCGCAATGTTGCAAGGGAAGCAGAAAAGGGCATATAGACAAGGAACGTAGGCAGAGAGAGGGAGATAGGTGTTCACATTGTGTGTGGCCTGTGTTCACGTGTGCACATGCATAGCCCATAAATATTTATTGACACGCTGTTAGGGCTCTAGCAACACATGATGTTAACACAGGCGCATCTATATCAGTTACTGATATGGATTTACCCCTCACCCTTTCAATTACTAAAATGAGAGCAGTCGGAGTGGGAACTGAGGAAGCTGGATGAAGCTGGAGGAACCTGTCCCGATGTGAATCAGGAATATGACAAAATACATTCAGATATGGGAGTGTGAAACTGAGGAAAGGACCATTCTGGTAGTTGCCATTTTAGAACAATTAGGAGCAACTATTGATGTAGAGACCTGGACTATAACATAGGGACGCTCCAGCCAGTAATGGGACAGGAAGAAAATAAGAGGCGACATCACCAAAGTAGCTGAATTGCAGGGAGAGTGGGACAGTCAGGGAATCTTGGGAGTTACAGCTAGGACCCACTCAGCGGTGTGGGTAACCCAAACAGGAATGTGGGTTATTATCTGTAGATCCTGTAAAGATCGAGGGCCCTCTCACTCCCCACACAAACAGGATCCCATTAAAGCTGGGGCTGGGGAGGCAGTAATTGTGACAGTAACAGATTGAGAGAAGTAGAGAATCATCAGACTGACAGTATCCCTTACTAATTGACAGAAGCCGGATAGCTGTCTGAGGAAACAGTGTACCTTGATCCAGTTACCTCAGGGATCCCACAATATTCCAGTATATCCCACCGGTATATGGCTGATGGAGTTAGTCAAATTGATCTTACCAACACCTTATCACCTCAGTCGGTGAGATAGAACATCTCTGGATATTAAACAGAGTATTGGGTCAGGTCATCCAGGCTGGGCTTAAAATTAACTCACAGAGAGTGCAACTGGGAAGGTAGGAATATCATACTGGGGAGATCAAATCATGAAGTGTGATGGGACAGTCCCAGCAGAACCAAAAACTATGATATTAAAACTGTCCACCCGCACACCGTGAAGAGCGTAAGGCAAACCTTAGGATTGTTTAACTACTGTGGGAATTTTGTAAGTAATATCCAGAATTGGCAGAGCCACCTAAAGCCCTGAAAGAAGCACTGGATGAGCCAGGGGACAGGGAGGAAACATGTACACAGCATGCCTTTGCCATTGTTCATGACCATGTGTTAGCCTGGGCTCGGTGAGGGTACATCACCCTCTGGGAGCCACATAGAGCATGAGGAACAGGTCAGAGAGTTAGTGGAACAGCTGAATTTCCCAGTGAAGCAACAATGATGAAGATTAAAGCTCACAAAAGTAGAAACTCCACACCAACAGGGCAGTGAGTATGTGGGTAAGGCAGGTAAAATACTGACTGAAACAGTGCAGACATTTGAGGAAGTGGCAGTCACAGTAGCTACAGAAGCAAGAAAGGAAAGTTTAAAGACATTCTTATAAACAGTCACACAACTGGAGAAACAGGAACAGGAAAAGGGTGGGGCAATAATAGGACATGGCAGAGTCTGGATGATCCAGCAGTGCCACTACACTGTATAAGACAAACATTATTAAAAACATATCATGGGCTGAAACATATTGGGCAGGATACCATGCAATATCAGATGACCCACTACCGGGGTGACCTGGAACAGGGAGAGGTTTTGTCGAAGGTGTGTAGTCTGTCCACTATGTGAGCCAGAGAAATCAATCAGGATAAAGTGGATCGAGCAGCTGAGACCCAGATGGAGATGGGAATAAATAAGATGGATTTTACATACACCTCCATCCCAAGCCCAGGGAAGGAAATCCTGCTGGATCTTAATAAATAGGTTTACGCAGTGGGTGGAAGCATTCTCCTGCAGATTCTGACCAAGGGACACGTAGTTAAACACATATGTGCCCTGTTTGTTACTGAACAGAAATCCCATCTCCCACACCACCCCCAGTGCTCAGGTACAGCAGAAGGAATGAAGCAGACACTGACAGCTAGTCTGATTAAGGCCCTGACAGAGACAGGCAGGGATGGTTAGAGTACTCCACATCATCCCAATGAAACTGAGGGCAACCCCAGCAAAGGGAACGGGGCTGTTCACCTTTGAATTGTATGGACTATGCAGCTGCCAGAGGGCGTGGCAGTGGGAGAGCACAAGATGTGCAATGGTAAGGATAGGGTTAAACAATTTGTGAAAGAACTGGCTAAGCAAATGCATGAGCTGAGAGGTGAAGTTGCAGAAGGGTAGAGAATCAGAAATTGGAAAAGGGAGCAGAGAAACCTCCAAGCTGACATCCCAAACCCAGGAGATTGGGTCAGGGGGTATATATTACTGGAACGTATGAAGGAAATGCAGCAAAACGCTGGACTTGGCTGGGGGAGCCAGAGAGGGAACTCTCCCATCATGCATTAGTAAGGAGCTCTGAATAAACGTCGGTCGTGCTGCACAGCACAGAACTGAAGGCTCCTCTTTGATATTTCTCCCAGCAACAGTTGTACTGGGGCAAGTTGCCGGCTGGAGGTCTGTGGCTAGTGCTGTTCCACAAGGATCAGAACTGGGACATCTGTTGTTTGTAATATATAAATGATTAGTTTGAAAATGTAAATGATTTAATTAGCAAGTTTGTAGATTGTACAAACTCACGAAGTTGTGAATCATGAAGAATGTTGTCAAAGGATACAGCAAGGAAGAGGTCAGTTGGAAGGTTATGTGGAGAAATTGCAGCTAGATTTTAATTCAGATAAGTGTGAGGTGATACATTTTGGGAGGCTCATTGTAAGAGGAATGTATGCACTAAACGGAAGGGCCCTGATCAGCATTGGGATACAGAGGGATCTTCAGGTGCAGGTTCATGGCTCCCTGAATGTGGTGAAGGAGCTGGATGGCAGGTTTGCCTTCTCCTGGATTAGTGGTGCTGGAAGAGCACAGCAGTTCAGGCAGCATCCGAGGAGCAATAAAATCAACGTTTCGGGCAAGAGCCCTTCATCAGGAGTAAAGCTTTCTTCTGTCAGGGGAGTGAATATAAAACTGTCATTAGGCCACCTTTGGAGGATTTTGTGCTGTTTGGATCACCACATTATAAGGAGGGTGCGGAGGCTTTGGAGAGGGTGGAAACAGGTTTACCAGGATGTTGCCTGGATTGGGAGAGGTTGGAAAATCTTGCATTGCTGCCTTTGGAAAGTCAGTGGTTGCGGAATAATCCGAGAGGCACAGACAGAGTGAATAATCTGAATCTTTTTCCATGGTGGAAATGATAAATTCTAGAGGCCATAGATTTAAGGGGAGAGGGGGAAGTTCAAAGGAAATGAAAACCGAAAGAACAGCAGATGCTGTAAACCAGAAAAAAAAACAGAAGTTTCTGGAAAAAAACTCAGCAGTTCTATCAGTACCTGTGAAGAGAAATCAGAGTTAACGTTTCTGTTGAAGGGTGACCAGAACCGAAACATTAACTGAGTTTTCTTCACAGATGCTGCATGACCTGCTGAGCATTTCTAACAACATCTTTGCAAGTTTAAAGGAAGCTGTGTCAGACAAATTTCTTGAGCAGAAGGTGGTCAGTGACTAGAATGTACTCTCCTGGGAGTTGGTAAAAGCAGAAGCAATCACAACGTTCAAGAGGCATTTGGACAGACACATAAGCAGGCATGGGTTGTCAGGGATATGGATCATATACAGGGAGATTGCATTAGTTTGGAATAGCATCATGATCCGTACAGACATGGTGTGCCGATTATTCCTGTGCTGTGCTGTTCTGTTTTCCAGGGGGTAGAATGCGTGGAACGAGAGATAATATTTTGAATGGAATATGTCTCTTCTTTAGAACACACAGTAAGTTGATGCATTTTGAGAGAAGCAATGTAGAAAGGGAATATATAATTTGAATGGCACAGATACAGAAAGCAGGACAGCAGGAATGGGGAACAAAGTGTACATATCATTAATGGAGAGAGAACATAAATTGTTTTGAGGAAAACATATGGGATGCTCGGCTTCATTAATAGGGGGAATGATAACAAACTCACGGAAAAGTTGTGATTTGGAAATGCCCGTGTTGGACTGGGATGTACAAATTTAAAAATCACACACCACCAGGTTATAGTCCAACAGGTTTAATTGGAAGCACACTAGCTTTCAGAGTGACGGTCCTTCATCAGGAGCCCTCCACAATCACCTGATGAAGGAGCGTCGCTCCGAAAGCTATTATGCTTCCAATTAAACCTGTTGGACTATAACCTGGTGTTGTGTGATTTTTAACTTTGTGCACGGAAAAGATGCTAACCCTTGACAAAGCTCTAGTTAGGTCACAGTCAATCATTGCATCCAATTCTGGTCAACAGATTCCTGATCAGAATGAGGAAGTTAAAATACCACAGAGGGGCCAGTTCCATAATTTGCTTCTCTTTCAGGACATGTGGATTCCACCATAACCCCAGACAGACGGATTTGCCCTTGCCAGACAAGACTGAGAGTCCTGGGCACAAGCCTGTTAAACTGCCACCCGCTCCCATTGTCTTACATCCCCTCCATATGAGCATAGGTAAGTGAATGCCCCATTAACTGAAGGAAGAACCCTTCTGCCTTAATCTCTTCCCATCAACACATAATCATGGACAATACGATAATCAGTTTCTGTAATCCATCACACGTTATCACAGGACATCGCCATTCATCAAGCTTTGTAAGGTCATAATTACCTACTTTAAACTATGTAATGACAACTGCCCATGTGACTAGTATGCCTTTTTTCTAATTCCTTTTAAATATACTGTCTCTGTGGGTAAGGCAGAGATTCAGGAAGAACAGCCTCTGCAAGTAGACAGCTACTTTAGAGATGCTTTGAAACTCTCGCCGGCTGTCCAATAAAAAAAGCTACTGCTGTTGTGCAGAAAACTTGTGTCATCTGGATTTATGGAACAAAATAGACATCAACAATGAAGGATATGAGTGATCTTCAGAGTGTGGAGTACAGACTTACTGGAGAGGTTCACTGATGAAGAAAATGCTGTCACTGGATTGGTTTGAAGAAATTGCTATTTTCTTTGAAGTGAAGAAGTAGAATAAATTTTTGATAGAGCTGTATAAGATTATAACAGACCTAGACATAGCAGACAAAAATATCTGTATTCAATAGGTGATGACATAAGAATTAAGATCAGATGTAAGGTTTTGAGACTGCAGGAGTTGAAAAATGTGGTGCTAGAAAAACACAGCAGGCCAGGCAGCATCCGAAGAGCAGGAGAATCGACGTTTTGGGCATAAGTCCTTCTGCAGGAATGATACTAGTGCGCCAATCGGGCCGAGATAAAAGGTAGGGGAGAGGGAATTTGGGGGAGGGGTGCTGGGAATACGATAGGTGGAAGGAGGTAAGGGTGACGGTGATAGGCCGGAGAGTGGGTGGGGGCGGAGAGGTCGGAAAGAAGATTGCAGGTCAAGAAGGCGGTGCTGAATCCGAGGGTTGGGACTGAGATAAGGTGGGGGGAGGGGAAATGAGGAAGCTGGAGAAATCTACATGCATCCCTCGTGGTTGGTGGATGCATAAGCGGCAGATGAGGTGCTCTTCCTCCAGGCGTCATGTGGCCAGAGGCTGGCGATGGAGGAGGCCAAGGACCTGCATGTCATTGGTGGAGTGGGAGGGGTAGTTAAAGTGTTCCGCCATGGGGCGGTTGGGTTGGTTGGTGTGGGTGTCCCAGAGGTGTTCCCTGAAACATTCTGCAAGTAGGCGGCCTGTCTCCCCAATGTAGAGGAGACCACATCAGGTGCGGCGGATACAGTAAATGGTGTGTATGGAGGTGCAGGTGAATTTGCGACGGATATGGAAGGATCCATTGGGACCTTGGAGGGAGGTGAGGGGGGAGGTGAGGGCGCAAGTGTTGCACTTTTTGTGGTTGCAGGGGAAGGTGCTGGGAGTGGAGGTTGGGTTGCTGGGGGGTGTGGATCTGACGAGAGAGTCGCGGAGGGAGTGGTCTCTCCTGAATGCTGATAGGAGTGGAGAGGGAAATATATCCCTGGTGGTGGGGTCTGTCTGGAAGTGGCAGAAATTACGAAGAATGATACGATGTATCTGGAGGTTGTGGGATGGAAGGTGAGGATCAGTGGGGTTCTGTCCTGGTGACGATTGGAGGGGTGGGGTTCAAGGGCGGAGGAGCGGGAAGTGGAGGAGATGCAGTGGAGAGCATCATCGACCACATCGGAGGGGAAATTGCGGTCTTTGAAGAAGGAGGCAATTTGAGTTGTTCGGTATTCGAATTAGTCCTCCTGGGAGCAGATGCAGCGGAGACGAAGGAATTGGAAATATATGATGGCGTTTTTACAGGGGACAGGGTGGGAGGGGGTGTAATCTAGGTAGCTGTGGGAGTCGGTCAGTTTATAGTAAATGTCCGTATTGAGTCAGTCACCCAAGATAGAAATGGAGAGGTCTAGGAAGGGGAGAGAGGAGTCTGAGACAGTGCAGGTGAATTTGAGGTCGGGGTGGAAGGTGTTAGTAAAGTGGATGAACTGTTCAACCTCCTCGTGGGAGTACGAGGTAGCGCCGATACAGTCATCGATGTAGCAGAGGAAAAGGTGGGGGGTGGTGCCAGTGTAGCTGCGGAAGATGGACTGTTCCATATATCTGACGAAGAGGCAGGTATAGCTGGGGCCCATGCGGGTGCCCATGGTTACTCCTTTGGTTTGGAGGAAGTGGGAGGTTTGGAAGGAGAAGTTGTTAAGAGTGAGGACCCACTTCAGTCAGTCGAAGGAGGGTATCAGTGGAAGGGTAGTGATTGGGTCGGCGAGAAAGGAAGAAGTGGAGGGCTTGAAGGCCTTCATGATGGGGGATAGAGGTGTATAACAACTGGATGTCCATGGTGAAGATAAGGCGTTGGGGGCCGGAGAAGCGAAAATCATGGAGGAGGTGGAGGGCTTGGGTGGTGTCCCAAATGTAGGTGGGGAGTTCTTGGACTAAGGGGGACAGGACCGTGTCGAGGTAGGCAGAAATGAGTTCAGTGGGGCAGGAGCAGGCTGAGACAATGGGTCAGCCGGGGCAGTCACGTTTGTGGATTTTGGGCAGGAGGTAGAAACGGGCGGTGCAGGGTTGTGGGACTATGAGGTTGGAGACGGTGGATGGGAGATCTCCTGAGGTGATGAGGTTATGGATGGTCTGGGAGATGATGGTTTGGTGGTGGGAGGTGGTGGGGTCATGGTCGAGGCGGCAGTAGGAGAAGGTGTCCGTGAGCTGGCGTTTAGCCTCAGCGGTGTAAAGATCAGTGCGCCAAACTACCACTGCGCCTCCCCAATCTCACCATCAAACCAACAAAAACCTCCACCCCTATCCGCTCCAACACCAAACTCACCATCAAACTGGCAAAAACGCCACTCCCACTTTGAGACAGTGGGAGATGAGCCATTGTTTCTGCTGTCTGTATTGGCTGGAAATATGCAGAACATACTGCCTATTATGGTAGTGCAGGCAGAGGAGAAGATGAATAATTGATAAAAACAATTATATCCGATCTGAGGGAAGTAAACTTGCAGAGTTTGGGGGAAGTATAGGGAGCGAGAATATGGGATTCTGCTACAGAGAGCCAGCTTGGATTTGATGGGCCTCTCTCTGTGCTATAATGCATTTTATTTGGACTTGCTTAACTTGCTCTGGTCACCGATTAAATTGTCATTGAGGTACATCTGCTCAGGGTTCCTACACAGCCTAATACAGTCTGTCCTTCCACAGCAAGAGATAATGTTTACTGTTTTATACTTGTTTCGGGCGTGGGGGAGGGGAGGGGGTGTGACGGTGTGTATAACAGTCTGCCAGCATTTGTCTGAAATGGCAAAACACCAGTGCAGCCAGACTAGGGACCGACTCTGGAAATGTGGGGAATGCCAGAAAGGAATTCCTTACCCATCCCACCCGGAAACTGGCCAAACCAGTCAGACTGGGGAGAAGCTGTTCACCTGCTCTGCTGCTCTGTGTGTGTGTGTGTGTGTGTGTGTGTGTGTGGTTGTGGGGGGGGGGGGGGGGGTGGGGGGTGGGTGGGAAGGGATTCACTCAGGCATCCATCCTGCTGAGACACCAGTCAATTTACTCATAACCACAAGTTGAAGGATTTTTTTTCTCTTGTTCACACCAAGTAATGAACAATGGTTTTGGCAGTTCATAAAGTTTTGCATATAGGGAACTTAGTTTTGGAAATGTTTACAACATCATTGAACATGCAGATTCACACTGGGTAGAGACTTTTATTTTCCTTTATTCATTGCAGGCGTTGGATGTTGATGGGCTATTGACATCCATCTCAGAACCATGTATTCTGGGGTTTGTTTCTGATGCCTTGTTATCTATTGGAGATAAAAACAGTTTCAATTAGCTTTCTGTTAAATGCATGGCAATCAAGTCAATCCCATAACTCTCAGGCAGATTAGTTTCTTTTGAAGGACTCTCCATCTCCCCAACCTCCTCCATCCTCACCCCCAACAGCACAATAATCTCACAGAGTCTCTTTGTGACTCTGAATGAGACAATCTGATCAGCTGCTTCTTTCCATACTCCTATGTCGGGTTGGATCTTAAACTCCCCTTGCTGCAGTTGTGATCCTGCATCATTGTACAGAGTTGCTTGTATTTCATGTCTTGGCCTTTCAGTTATCATGATACTGCATGTAGCTTCTTGTGTATGGGGCCGACAGTGTTAGAGTTTAGCTCTCTCCTTCCACCAACAGCAGTAAAATTGTACTCCAACAAAACTTACAGTAAAAGCAGCATGAATACCCAAAAATGAGGTGTTAACCTGATGAAGTTACCAAAGAGGACTACTTGTGTGCCTAACAGCAGAAGCAGCAAGTGATAGACAGAGTGAAGCAATCCGGGAAACAACAGAATAGATCGAAGATCTGCAGTCCAGCCATGGACTGTTGTCAATGAAGTCAGAGCACAGCTGGAGTTCTGAGGACAGTTCTCTTCAAGATATTAATCAACAAGAATGTCAGACTGGATTAATTATCATAAAACTCAAGTCCTTTTGATATTCATATATTTACAATCAGTGTTCAATTCACCAAATGTAGCTGAAGGTAAAGATAATCTTCAAGTGATTGTAACAGTGAAGACATCTGAATACTTGATCAGCAAATTAAAGCCTGTTGTGTTTAGATAGTAATAATTTTAAAGATATTTTTAAAAAGTAAGGTGACTTGAGTATAATGGAAGAAGTTGATTGGTGGGTAGCTGATAATCTTGTTTTAATCTGAAGTTAATTTAGGATTAGTTAACAAATAAACAGATGGTAGGGAATCCCAGGCTCATGGAGTGCACATCCAGTTCCATGTGGGAAATCCAAGACACTTCTTGTCTGAGCGACAACCACAAGAACACGGAGGTGACGTGGGAAAGGTCAGGAACACTCGTTTGACCACGGCTAAAGTACTGCACACACTTCTGATCCCCACATTCCAGGGTTGATGTGATCACACCAGAGAGGGTACACAGGAGACTGATCAGAATGTTTCTCCGATTGGAAAATTTCTGCTCTGAGGAAAGGTTGGATAGGCTGGGGATGATTTCCGAGGAGGATGAGCTGAGATTTAATTGAAGTGATAAAATGCTGAGGAATCCAGATCGAGTGGATAGGGAGGAGCTATTCATTAGCAGAGAGGTCAGAAACTGGAGGTTTTAGATTGAAACTAATTCCCAGAAAGAAGGGGAAGGGAGAATTCATTTCACTCGGAGATGGTGAGTCACTGATGGGGTGGCAGAGGCAGTAACCAGCATCACATTAGGACAAAAGGTTATGGATGTAACTGAGGTGCTGGAACATGCAGGGCTGCGGACTAAAGTCTGCAGAATGGGATCAATGTGATTTATTTGACATTTCTCCAGCATATTCAACTCAAGTCGAATTTGAGAATTTATTAGCATCATCAGACTTGATATCCAAATGTCGGAATAAATTTATCAGAAAGTTACAGCACAGATCGCAGCCACTTGGCCCATCCTGTATGTGTTGATTGTAATAGAACTATCCAGGCTTTACAGCATTCTATACTCACCATTGACAGCAACAATTTCAGACTGTGATCTCTGCCCTCTATGTTCTTATTATCTGTTTTTCAATGTATTTCTTTGACAGCTGCACACCTTGTTTCCTAGTTTCAATCCCAGCCAGAACACTATTCCCTGTGGCCTTGAGGGACTACCATTTCTGCTGTTTAATCTCTCCTGCCTTCCCCTGTGTGACAGACTGTCTGTTTGTCCTTGTCTCACCTCCTCCTTGCTCACAACCTGTTACATTTCTGATGGTTCCCAGACCTCTATGACTTCACTGTGTTCCCTGGGCCAATGGCACGAGTTTTGAATTCTCTTCCTCCAGAGATAATTGGAAATCTTTCTGGTTGCAGTTTCTCCAAGATTTTATTTTTAAAAACAGAGCATTTGTATCAGAGTCAAATATTCGTGAGGCTCCATCCACAATTCCGAGCATTTGGATGTAATCTGTGACCCTCCCACAGATGTGCAGGTTTGCTCTGTTGGCTGTGCTAACATGGCCTGTAGTGTGCAGGTTTAGCGGGTTGGGTTAGCCATGGTAAATGAGAGGTTATGGAGGGAGGGTGGGAGAGCAGTTCATTGCAGGCTTGATGGACTGAATAGCCTCCTTCTGCACCTACGAGATTCTGTGATTCTAACTAGTTGTGATTGTCGTCATGTTTTCCTCATGCCAGGTTCATTCAGTTCAGGTACACATGCTGCCTTTGTGTTTCTGTGGGTTCTCACTCAATCCTTTCCTTCTGTTTTATAGCAATTTCACACTGTACATAAGGGTGAGAATGATTTTTTTAAATACAAATACTCCAATCGAAACCCACACAGGTCAGGAGCTGTTTCTGCTGCTGGCATCACTCACAAGGAACAGGAAAATAAAGGTTCAGTCACAAATCTTATAGGAACATAGAGGTTATAATCACCAGGAAAGTCTTAACAGCTTAAAACTCTTTTCTCAAGAGGAGGCTGAGAGACAACCTGGTACAAGTAGGAAGCTTTGTGCCTGTGTTTTCAGAGATTTGTGGTTGAAATCATTGGGATGGAAGCATGTGTTATTGCCCCAGGTCATCAAAGGTGCTATCGAAATGTGCATCTTTCTTTCTGTCTGAGTTAACAATCAGATGGGTTGGTCAGTGTCTGATTGTTTTCCCTCTTCATGTCACTGGGTCTCGGAAACTGTGTTAATTCTGACCTTGACTAGCCTACATGTGAATCCAGACTCTGAATAATGGGGTTGACCCTGGACCATCTTCTGGGCAGTCAGAATGAATGACAAATGCTGCCCCAGCAAGTGTTGCCATGATCCCATGAACAAACAAAATAAATCCAATGGCTGTGGTTACTTGTGAACTCCCCGGTGTTTCACCAAGCTGGATATCTGATTGAATTGCTTCCCACACTCAGAGCAGGTGAATGGTCTCTCCCCAGTGTGTATTTGCTGGAGTACAGTGAGGCTGGATGGTGTCCTGAACCCAGCCCCACAGTGAAAGCTACTGAATGGTCTCGCACTGGTCTCCTGTGACCGGGAGAGATGATATTCACCATCCCGAGGGATACTGGGTAAAGACACCTCCAAAAGGGATCTATTGAGAGTAGACCAGGAGAAACTGCTCTCTTTCATGAAAGAATCAATAATGAGGAGGCACCGATGTCAAGGGATTGACAAAAGAAGCACATGTAACATGATACAAAGTGTTTTCATGCAGAGAAAGTTTATGGTCAGGAATGCACTGCCAAAGAGTACAATGGGAGCCAGGTATAATGAAGAGGATAGAATTGAACAGAACAGTTATTGGAAGAGGACTAATGGGGAGGTTTATGGGGTAAAGGTAGAAAAATAGCATTCGGTGAGGTGATCCTTTGGAGAGCTGATGAGCCAATCAGCCTCCTTTTGTGCAGTAACAATTCTGTGGACATTTAATTCTGAGCCCTCTAGGGAAATATCAGGGCAGGGTTTGTAAAGAGGTCAGACTGAATGAGGGTCTTGGTGAACAAAAGCGAGACACAGATACAGAGAGGTTTCAGGATAGATTGAATCAAATGTTACCAATTTGCACGGCAACCAACATTACAAATGGGATTCAATAAGAGAGTGGAATTAGAGCAGCAAATAAATCTTGAACATTTAGGCAGCTAAAGGGGATGCTGGGTAAAGACACCGCAGTTAGTGCTTATTTCATTCAAGACATATCAGCCAGGGTGCACATCGTCCTATATCTATCCTATTGAGCTCTTGAAGAATTTTGTTCATTTCAAGTGTTTCATATTTCAGTCCTCCAGAGAAGACAGCTTCATGCTCCTCAATCTCTCCTGACAGGAGAAAGCTGCTAATAGAATTCAATTCACTGGGGAATGTTACTGACTGCTTCATGGATTGGAATTGGCAACTAAGACTGTAAGGTTACTGTATAAACTATCTTCAATTGTATTGCCAGATTGCCAGACACATGTGGGGCTTTAAGAAAAATAACTTAACTTACAGGCATTGAGTGTCAGAGCGCCCACTGTTGTGTGGGCATCCTGTTTAGATACAATCTATTGATAATTGTTAGAATCAACTTATACCGACTCCATAGAAGTGGTCAGAGCATTATAACGGTTATCGAAGCTGGTAACACATTTCCCATGGGTTAAAAGTCGTATATGATAGAGTAGGAACGAGTTTGGCTAGTAAAGTCCAGTTATTCAAAATCATCCTAATTTACTTTCAGAAACAAGTGAGAGAAAGCCACATTATTGCATTAGTCCAAATTTAGAATTTCAGGAGAACTAAAGGGAGAGTTGGTGTTGGGAGCTGTAGTAATGAAGGAGATAAACTTGTTTTACAGAGAGAGAGTTCACAGATGGGAAACTCAGCTTTAACATCATATTTAACGCACCCAATTTCGCAGGTCCCGAACATTATACATAATATGGAAGGGGAAAGCAGCATTCCCAGCCCAGAGAAATCATTCGTGTTGTGCATGTGGTTGAGGATTTAACTGGTCATGTGATCTGGGAAGACACCATTATGACGGGACCAGGGTGAGGTTGTGTAAACGTGGGGACTGTGGGAAGGAATTCACTTACCCCTCCCAGTGGGACACTCACTGACACAGTAACACTGGGAAGAGGCTGGTCACCTGCCCCATGTATGGGAAGGGATTTACTCACTCTTGCAATCTGCTGAGGCACCAGAGAGGGCACAGAGGATTTAGACTCTTCACCTGCTCCATGTGTTAGAAAGGATTCATTCAAATCTCTCTCCTGCAGAGACATCAGTGCGTTCCCACCGGGGAGAGGCCATTCACCTGCTCCATGTGTGGGAAAGGTTTCACCCAGTCTTCTGATCTGCTGAGACCCCAGTGAGCCCACTCTGGGGAAGGGCCATTCAGATGCTCAGTGTGTGAAAAGGGTTTCAGTGATTCATCCCTCCTGCTGATACACCAGAGGGTTCATACTGAGTAGGAGTTGTTTATCTCTCAGTGTGACAAGGGATTTGCTGCATCTTCAACATGACTGAGAGACCAGTGAGTGCACACAGGGAAGTGGTCATCCCTCTGCTCCGTGTGGGGTAGAGTTCACACATCACTGCAGGACTCTGATTCTGCAGTTACTGTTAATCAGAGTCAGGACCGGACCTTGTACACGATGACACTGTTGGAATATTAATGTTGTTGTTGGTGTTAGCCACATTAACTGGGCTGGAGTTGACTGAATTTATAATCCCATTTCTGAACCTCAGGATGTCTCTCTGAGCACAAGGCTACACAAACAGCAATGTGACAATGAGCAGGAATTATCTGTTTTGATTTATATTGGGATTGAAGCACCTCTGCTTCAAAGCACCAGGTACAAGGTCAGAGGCCAGCCTTGGTCAACGGCCTGTGTGGAGTTTCCACATTCTCCCCACGATAGTGTGGGTCCTCTGGTTTCCTCCCACAGTCAAAAGATGTGCAGGTTAGGTGGATCAGTCGTGCTACATTGCCCATGGTGTCCAGGAATGTGTAGACTAGGTGGATCAGCCATGCGAAATGCAGTATTACAGGGATTTGATGGGCCAATGCTCTCCTTCCACACTGTAGGGATTTTATTCTATGATTGAGGATAAACGCTACACATCAGGGTGTCTCTGGAGAAGGAGCATGTGGTGTGTATCAATGCTCTCAATGCCTTTAGACAGAGGTGGGCACCGCACGGAATACGTGCTTTATCTCTGTCGCTGCCCCCTCCCTACAACTCTACCTTGATTTAGTTCCTTCTCACTTTGTCACTTGTAATGGTTTGCTTTGCCTGTAAGGGGTCTTGTTTGGAAATATTCAATTGGTTACACGGGTGGCTTACTGCTGGTAACAAAAAGCAAAATGGCGTAATGATGATGTTGATGGTGGGAAGGTTGCACAGCTGTGTGAGATCACATTTCTGGGTCGGAGAAATGGGGGGAAAAAGAACGCTTCACAGCTCACAGAACGAGAACTGAAAAGCACTTAAATCAAACCAAAGGTTCAGTCAGGGAGGGAATATTTCCCTGGAGTTTGAGTAACTGGGAAGTGATGGTTTCCGGGAATAGACAGGATTTTGTTTTACAGGGCGTTTGAAATTTCAGAAACTGTTATATTCAGATCGTTTCGATTCTTTTACTTTTATTCTGGGATAAACTTGAACACAAGGTTTGCAAATTTATTTTTTTTAAATGTAAAAGACAAATATTAAATAAAATCCATCAAACCTTCCCTCAATGAAAACTGATGCAATCTCCTGGAGAATCCCTGCCCTGCCTACTTCTTCCTACTTGGGCTCCATGGCTACATACATTCCTGGGAGATAGCAGGAAGCAGCTATTCGGCTTTTCAATCCTGCTCCACCAACCAATGGGAACCAGCTGACCATCCAGCTCAGTCACCTGTTCCTGCTGTGTTCCAATCCCCTTAGATATAGTTCTTCGAGGTAAATTCAGCGAAGTCCTCCTTTGGCTTCACCATCTTTTGTTTCAGTGGCGTTGCGGTGTTACTGTGTGGGCGTAGACAGGGGTAATGTGATGGTGCTGCCTCCTGGAGGATGCACTCAGCGTCCCTCATCATCATGCAGCAACATCAACCGCGTTTCAGCAACTAGGGAGAGAACCCATTTCCAGGATATGGGCATCACTGGCTCAGCCAGCATTTATACTCCATCTCTAGTTACCCTTGAGAGATGGTAGTGAGCTGCTGTCTTGAACCATTCACAGTCCATTTGGTGCAGAGAGACCGACAATGCTCTGAGGGAGAGTGTTCAGGATTTTGGCCGAGTGAGTCTCTGTCTTTGGTTCTTCAAATGCTGGTTAACTTAATCACGATCTGCACATAATTTTGAGATTTCAGTCTGCAAATCTTCACTATCTAGCACCCTGTATAAAGGAATATGTACAGATTAGAAATTCAGAACAGACAATTCTAGTTTCTCTGATATATCTTTTTCCCTTTCTTCCCCCAAAGCTGTAACCCTCCAGCCCACTTACTCTCTCCCACTGTTCTGCCTCTGCTACCTCCTAATGTACACCCTCCCCATTCTCATGGAGTTGCTGATAAACAGATCCATGCCACCACTTCCCGTCCCTGGTTAGACTCTGCACCGTTTCTGGGTTCACTTCCTTTCCCTTCAGTTGCTGCAAGTCAGTAATGTAACAGCAGAATGAAACAAAAGGAAACAGACAGGGAAGTGGCAGATCCTGGACAGAAGAGGAACCTTCAGTCTGGGAGAAGGTGTCAGATCCTTCCTCGTTTCCCATAGGTCGATTCCCAGCATTACAACGAGTTGGGGGTGGAACTTGGTTCCACGTGGGTGTGATGGCACATTGACCCCCCCCCCCCGCCCCCAACCGATCAATACTATAAGTAGATGCGTCCCTTCTCCAGCCAGTCAGTGTGAAATGCTTTCCGCTAGTTACCCAAAACAAATGCTCCAAAACACGCCCACATTCCGTACATGTACAATGCCGGGTTTCCCCACACGTGTGGTCCCTGCCTCAGGGATTGTGGGAGTTGTTGTCCCCATGAAGCTTTTGGAAAGTGAATGAAAATTGTGGGCTGGAGGGTGTTAGATCCCCATTCAGACACACAGGACATGTGGGCTGTCACTGGGCTTTACTGAGACATCTGCTCAGACAACCCAAGTTATGACGTCAGGAATATACATTCAGCCAATTGCGGGGTGGGGAGGTTAATAAGGGGCAGCAAATTTTAAGAGAGGTGGCTCAGTGACTAGCACTGCTGCCTCACAGCGTCAGAGAGCAGGGTTTGATTCCAGCCTTCGGCGACTGTGTGGAGTTTACACATTCTCCCTCTGGCTGTGTGGGTTTCCTCTGGGTGCTCCGGTGTCTTTCCACAGTCCAAAGATGTGCAGGTTTGATGGATTGGCCATGCTAAATTGCCCACAGGGTCCACGCATGTGCCAGTTAGACATTTAACAACAGGAAATGCAGGGTTACAGGGAATGGATGGGTCTAAATGGAATGCTCACTATAGGGTTGGTGTGGACTCGATGGATGAACAACCTGTTTCTGCACTATAGGGACTCTATTCTATTCTCATGAAGAAGAATGTACCTATCTCAATGTGTTCTGAATCTGTGGAATTCCCTATTCAAAATGCAATGGATGCCAGGGCAATGAGCAAACTTAATGAAAAGATACAGATGTTTAATTTGCAATGAGTTGAAGGGTGAGAGAGCGCAGGCGGGAAAATCCAGCTGAGAGCGAGGTGAGCTCAGTCATCATTGTATTAAATGGTGGGGCTGGTTCGAAGGGCTGCATTGCCCCTCCTGTGCCCAGGGCTTATCTTCTTACGGTAATAACCGGAAAGCTGAATCCAAAAATCACCACCTTCAGAAAATGCAGGATACTCAGGTGGATTAGCGTTCCAAATTTAGATAGTGAGGAAGCGAGTAGGAGATAATGATTTTGCAATTTTAAACTGAGGGGACACAGTGATTTATGGTGTTCGACTGTGTAGGACATTCACAGCGTCCAGAATACTCTGTTGGGAATATCTATCCTATACTTTACTACAAAGCCTAGGTCTTTGACAATGAAACGCAAAACACCGCCTCACCTCGTAATCTGATAAAAGACCTGAGAAGTCTGGTTGAATTTAGAACACAAATGGAAAGCGGGAAGATTAAATCCAATCCCAAGATCCTGTGCTTAAACAAAGGAGACTACAATAGGATGAGGCAGGAGTTGGCTAATATGGACAGGAAGCAAAGACTTTACGGTGGTGTAGGGGGTAGTGTAATTTTTAAACGGTTAGCTGCATTTTAGTCTTTTCTACCTTATAGTAAACACAAGCGCCTTATAGTAAACACAAGCAGACACTCGAAACCGGTGCCGGACCTCCCCCATGTTTTTATGAATGAAACAATTGTAACAGCTTTCCTCGATAGCTGAGAGACCGCCCTTAACCACACTTGTACAACATCATCCAGAAAAGGAAAGAACGGGGAACTCGAACACTGATTGGCCAAGTGAGTAACAAAATAATCGCAGGCACCAGAACCCAAATAAGGAAAACAGTGGGGAGCCCTAGCACTCGTTGGTCAAGACAGCAGTAGGAGACCCAGCCCACATTTACGTGTATATAATGTGTGGAGATTATTATTAATGTGTGTACCCACGAGGCATTGCACCCGACTTTGCAAAGTTGAATGAAAAGTTTTGGACAGACTCCTCCGTGTCTTTGTTCCTGGGAAGGGAAATAAAAGTGCCGGAGATGGGGCTGGACAGCCGCATATCTCGCACAATTGGGGGCTCCTCCGGGATGAAATAATTATTGCCACGGGGGGAAGTCTCTTCGGCTCACGGATCAAGCCTGATCATAACAAAGACGCGTCTAGTATATATTTATACTTCTCACTGATCAGCTTGGTCCGTCGGCCGTCGGCCAAGAGAGGATGTGACCCGGCTCATTAAAAAATAATTTTGAATCCTGGAAAAGGAACACACGGACGAGTGTTGGGACGACCGGTTAGTGACTATACACGGGGGTACACACATTTAAAAAGGCCAGACAACTCCGTGCACGGATCAAGGTAAGAGATTTTTTTTGTTCTTCCTTGTTGGCCACTTGGTTTTGACGGTCATCTGTGAAAACGCTTTAGGCGTTTAAGACCAGGACCGAAGATAGACCATGGGAAATCAAACTTCTAGATTTACTAAGGAGAAGTCAGGGAAGACTGCAAATGGGAAAGAAATACCCCCCCGATAGTCCACTAGGTCGGAAGTTAAGTCTATGGACGGACAGTAGTAGAACAAAGGACTTAAAGAAAGCGACCATGATAAAATATTGTTGTTTTATATGGACCAAAGAACCTATCCGCGCCCCCTCGGTAGTTTGGCCCGAGTATGGGTCTGATGAAGACTGGGTGTGTCAAATCCTAAATGTATATGTTAACAGAAAACAACCGTTTGACCCAGAAGAGAGCAAATACGCCGCCGCCTGGTTGGCGGGCGATAGCGAGAGTCCCACGCGTCTCTATCCTCTAATTCCCCAAACAGACCCGAGGAAGCCCCAGAAGTCTTGGGACATCCTCACCGACGGTTTGCCACCGACTGCCCCGCCCCCGTATATACCACCTGCGCACTGCCAGGCGCACGACCAGGCGTCCAGCGCGGACCTCCCTCCTGCGACGGAGAAATCCGATCCCCAGCAGGCTATGACCAGTGAGACAGGGACTGCTGGGGGGGGGGCACAGGAGGGGGCGCAGAACCCACCCCAGGCACTAGGAAATCAGCCCGACTCGAGATGCGGAAAGGTCGAGAAGAGGAATTGAGAGCTAGGAGGAGTGACAATATTGAACAGCTGAACCGCTTACGAGAGGTGCCGTTTGGGAACGAACGGACCGGGTTCGTAGTACAACCTTTAAATTCTGGGGATATCTGGCAACTCCGTAACGAACTACCCCGTCTATTGGACGACCCCATCAGTGTGGGAATACAACTGGATCAATTTCTGGGGCCCAGTATATACACATGGGCTGAACTGCAGGCCATGATGAGAATACTATTTAATTACGATGAAATTGTTATGATCCGGAATAGTGCAATGGCCATTTGGGATAGGGAGCATCAGGACGGCCCTCAGCGTGGAGAGCAGAAGTACCCCTTAGAGGACCCCCAGTGGGATCATAACGACGCGGGGGGACGGGCCAATATGACAGATCTCAGAAGCCTTATAATCAGGGGGATCCAAACCTGCGTGCCCAAACAGCAGAATTTAGCGAAAGCATTCGAAGTTGGACAGAAAAAGGATGAATCCCCGAGTGAGTTTTTAGACCGTTTGCGGGAGTCCATGCGAAAGTATTCAGGTTTAGACCCCGATGGGGAAATAGGCAAGGGCATGCTTAAGGTGCACTTTGTGACTAAGTCATGGCCTGACATTCAGAAGAAATTACAGAAAGTGGAGGATTGGGCTGAAAAAGATGTTGCAGAATTATTACGGGAAGCACAGAAGGTGTACGTTCAGAGGGATGTAATAAGGGAGAAACAGAAGACAAAAATGATGGTGGCAGCTGTACGGGAAGCTTGTAAGTCCACCGGAATGGGGGAGGGAGGTTATGGGGTGGAAAGAGGAATGTCGAAGAAAAGTTGGAGAGGGAGAGAAGCGAGACGGGGCAGAAGTGAGAGAGGAGGATTTTATGGATTTGAGCGGCCTCAGATGGCCGGATGCTACCATTGCGGGAAACTGAGACACTTCAAAAGGGATTGCCCCGAGTTTAAAAGGGAAAGAGAAGGGATGTATGAAATGGAGCGTGAACAAATGGATTAGGGAAGTCAGGGGAGGATCGGAACACGGGCCTACCAAGAACCCCTGGTAAATTTACGGGTGGGCCCATTTAGACAAGATGTTACCTTCTTAGTTGGCACAGGCGCGGGCAGGTCCTCAATCCCCCTCCATCCTAGGGGGGTTGGCTTCCAAGCTAAAACATTAAACATTTCAGGAGTTAAGGATGGGGTTTTTAGTGCGAAAATATTCGAACCACAACCCTTGCGGCTGGAGGAGGAGGAGCTCCAGGTGGAACTCCTTCATCTCCCCCATCTTCCCTATGGGTTGTTGGGACGGGATTTGATAGTCCGTTTCGGATTACGAATAGAAGTGGGAGAAGAGGATGAATTAGCCGTTACCATGTCATACCTTAGTGAGTCCCGATTGACAGAGATAGACCCGAGGGTTTGGGTCGCCAAAGGGAACCGGGGGGGACTCGCAATTCGACCTGTGGAGGTAAAATTAAAGCCCCAGAGCCCCGACGTCAGAGTGCGCCAATACCCCATCTCTTGGGAAGGGAGGCAGGGCCTGAAGACAGTTATGGAAGACCTAATAAAAGATGGTTTGGTAGAGCCCTGAATGTCACGATACAATTCCCCCATCCTGCCGGTCCGGAAGTCGGACGGGAGCTACAGAATGGTCCAAGACCGAAGGGAAGTAAATAAAATTGTCCAAGTACGGCACCCTGTGGTACCGAACCCATACACTATTCTGGGGCGAATACCCCCGGACCACGGCTGGTTTAGTGTTATAGACTTAAAGGATGCCTTCTGGGCGTGTCCCCTGGACAAGGACAGTAGGGATCTTTTTGCTTTTGAATGGGAGGATCCTGATACTGGTAGAAAACAGCAGTACAGGTGGACCGTGCTCCCCCAAGGATTCACTGAGTCCCCGACTCTGTTTGGACAGATTCTGGAACAATTATTGGAGGGACTAACCTTGTCCCCGGCCCTTAAGCTTATACAATACGTGGACGATCTCCTTTTATCCGGGCCCACGGAGGAGGACGTCCTACTTGGGACTAATGCCCTGTTAAATTACCTAGCTCAGAAGGGGTTAAGAGTGAGTCTGAAGAAGCTCCAATATGTCGAGAAAGAGGTTAAGTACCTGGGACACTTGATAAGCCAGGGACAGAAACGAATAAGTCCGGAAAGAGTGCGGGCAATAATTGAACTAGGCCTCCCAACGACCAAAAGGTAGTTGCGGAAGTTCTTGGGACTCTTAGGCTATTGTCGGTTATGGATAGACGACTATGCCCCCCTTACTAAAGACTTGTACCTAAAACTCATTGAGGAGGCACCCAACAGAATAAAATGGGAGGAGGAGGAGAAAAAGTTAATTGGAATCCTAAAAGAAAAATTGATGACCGCACCTGTTTTAAGCTTGCCGGATTTTAGTAAGCCATTTCGTCTCTTTGTGAACTCCAGAAAGGGAACCGCTCTTGGAGTATTGACCCAGGATTGGGGGGGAGAAAGGAAGCCCATGGCTTTCCTGTCAAAAATTCTGGATCCAGTCTCCCGAGGGTGGTCGGAGGGTGTCCAAGCGGTGGCAGCCACGGCAAAGCTGGTAGAGGAAAGCAGGAAGTTGACTTTCGGGGCCCCCTTGACAGTCACTACTCCCCACCAGGGTAGAACTATCCTGAATCAGAAGGCCGGGAGGTGGCTGACTGACTCGAGAATTCTGAAATATGAAGCCATATTGTTCGACCGAGAAGACCTCCGAATAGAAGTCGGGGGCTGCCAGAACCCGGCGGACTTTCTTTGGAAAGGGGAAGCGGAGGAGGAACTGGAACACTGCTGTTCAGACATAATAGAGTACCAGAGTAAAGTGAGGGAAGATCTGAGGGATACCCCCTTACATGCAGGAAGGCGGTGGCACATTGACGGGTCCTCTCGAGTGATAAATGGGAAGAGACACAACGGTTATGCAGTCATTAGTGAGACTGGCTGGGAATTAGTGGAAAGTGGACGGCTACCGAATGCCTGGTCCGCACAAACTTGCGAATTGTACGCCTTGCACCGGGCTCTGAGGAATTTAAAAGGAATAGCCGGGACAATCTACACTGACTCTAAGTATGCCTTTGGGGTAGTACACACCTTTGGGAAGATCTGGACGGAAAGAGGAATGATAAATAGTAGAGGAAAGGAGTTGGTCCACAAGGAACTAGTAGCCATGATCTTGGAGGATTTGTTGCTGCCCAAGAGATTGCTGTAGTACATGTGAAAGGGCACCAGAAAGACGATAAAATAGAGACCCTGGGGAATCAATTGGCAGATGAACAAGCAAAATTGGCCGGGATGGGGAAGGAAGTAATAAACTGCCTGGTAAGGATTCCCCAGATATCCGAAATTACCGAAGTGCCCACGTTTACTGACAAAGAAGAAACTCTTCTTGCGTCTCTGGGGGGTAGAAAGGATAGGGAAGGGAAGTGGACCTTACCCGATGGCCGCCAGCTACTAAATCGACCGTTGACGCGGGACATTATTGCCCGTCTACACCAAGGGGGTCACTGGGGCGCCCAGGCACTGTGTGATGCCTTCCTGCGCCGATATGCTCACCCTGGTCTGTACACGGTAGCCAAGCAGGTCACAGGAGATTGCATAACATGTCGAAAGATTAACAAAAGGGGGCTGCAGCAGCATGCAAGACAAGGGGGTAGGAGTCCGGCCTATAGGCCGTTTGAGTATGTCCAGGTAGATTACACTGAGCTCCCCCCATAGGTCGCCTGAAGTATCTATTAGTAATAGTAGATCACCTGACAGGATGGGTGGAAGCTTTCCCCACTGCCACGGCAACGGCAACTCAGGTTAGCAAAATTATACTCGAACAAATCATCCCACGATTTGGGCTACCCCGCGCTATTGACTCTGACCAGGGGAGCCACTTCACTTCGACCGTCCTCCAGAATGTAGTGCAAGCAATGGGGATTGACTGGGATTTGCACACCCCCTGGCATCCCCCCTCCTCGGGCAAGGTCGAAAGAATGAACCAGACCATCAAAAAGCAGCTAACCAAACTCACTAGTGAAATCGGCCTGCCTTGGACCAAATGCCTACCCCTTGCCCTATTGCAAATTCGCACCCAGCCAAGGCGGGATTTGGGCGTCTCCCCTTTCGAAATGCTGTTTGGCCTCCCGTTCCATGGGCCGAAGGGGGAACCTCCTGTATTCGAGTCTCGGGATATGTTTGTGCAAAAATATGTGGTGGCTCTGGGGTCTGCTCTATCTCGTTTACGCCAACAGGGACTTTTGGCACAGACGCCGCCCCTCGAGTTTGCGGTGCACACCGTCAAGCCGGGTCAGTGGGTCCTGATTAAAAGCTGGAAGCAACGTACCCTCGAACCAAGTTGGGACGGTCCCTTCCTGGTACTTTTGACGACCGAAACGGCTGTCCGTACAGCCGAAAAGGGCTGGACACATTACACTCGAGTCAAGGGACCAGTGCCACAACCGACGGAGGACGAACGAACCTCTCTGACAAAGGCATCTAAGGAACAGAGACCCTGAGACAAATTAATCGGACTTTGGCGAGTCTAAAGGAACTGTGCCCTCAGGCGACAGGTGTCGCGACAAAATGCAGTCAATCGTATTGTTAACTTGCTATGCCATTATCCTTGGGCTGGGTCATAGTGTGCGTGTTACCCAATTTGGCCTCCGGAAAAAACAAGTAGAGGACCGTCAGTGGTTGTCCATCTCCGTGCTTGCCAACAAGCCAACACAGACATTTAGCTTAGACCGATGTGGGTTGGTGCCCTGCAGGACTAAAAGTGAACTGAATCAAACTAAACGGAACCTAGAGAGAGAAAGGGGATTCCAGGGTCAGACGTTAGTATTACAATTGCATGGTAGGGAAGGCATACATAGGCCTCCAGCCCCGGGGTCCAGGCTATGGTGTCAGTTGTCCGTGATCCCATCACCCCTGGACGGGATTGTGGGCAGAATCAGTGCAATCCGCTCTATCTGACCATAAAGAACTTGGGAAACAACGGAGCGAGCCTTAATGGAACAATACTGGGTATTAGGGTTGGGGCCAGGCAGGACAGGAGGGGTTGCAGCTGTGCTGCACGTATATCACGATCATTGAATCTGAGTCTGGGGTTCATCCGCCACCGATGAGCAGGAAAAGATTAGAATAATTGAGGTGACGGATTTGGAAAAGACCTTTGAAATAGAAACGGGATACGGGAAGGCGAATGCCTGGATGGAATGGGTCAAATATACTGTGAGGAGCATGAAAAAGAGTGATTGCTACGCATGCATGAGTGCCCGCCCTAACCCTCAGGTGGTCCCATTCCCGCTGGGATGGGAGAAACACCCACGTGCCTTGGACTGCATGATAAGGCTGTACCAGGACCGAGAGGTCTGGAACGACTCCACTTGTCGACCCTTGAGTTTGAAGTTTCCGCCCGTCAGGTCTGAGGGGGCGCCCCGCCCGCCATCATTCTCAGGGGTAACGGGTACGCACCAGGCCTGCGTCTCTCGGACGGGACTACAGTGGGACAACGATGTGGGGACATTTGACAAGTGCAGCGGATCAATTCGGCTGGTCAATGAAACTACCGGGGGCGGGAATTACTCCCACATTCAAGTGCCTAGGGCAGACCTCTGGTGGTACTGTGGTGGGAGGGTTCTGCGACAGACCCTGCCCCGAAAATGGACGGGCACTTGTGCAATCGTTCAATTGGCCATCCCATTCACCCTGGCATTCGAAAAACAAGAGCAACCCCGTTCCAGTGGAAGAACTGAGAGAGCTTTGGAGACCTCTTTCGATGATAACATATATTTAGATGCCATAGGGGTCCCCATGGGTGTTCCTGATGAATACAAGGCTAGGAACCAGATAGCGGCGGGTTTTGAGTCGTCACTGTTCTGGTGGGTGACTATCAATAAGAACGTGGATTGGATTAATTATATTTACTGCAATCAGCAGAGGTTCATTAATTATACCCGGGATGCAGTGAAAGGAATAGCAGAACAACTGGACGCCACTAGTAGGATGGCGTGGGAAAATAGGTTGGCCTTAGACATGATGTTGGCAGAGAAGGGGGGTGTTTGTGTCATGATAGGCACTCAGTGCTGCACTTTCATCCCCAACAACACAGCCCCTGATGGGTCCATCACCCGCGCCCTGGATGGACTCACCACATTGGCGGACGAACTGGCCGAAAACTCGGGCATCGACTCTGGCCTCACGGACTGGTTGGAAGCTTGGTTTGGTAAATGGACGGGGGTGGTCGTTCCCTTTCTTGTGTCATGTATAGTGGTGGCAGGGGTACTCACTGCCCTTGGGTGTTGTGTTATTCCCTGCGTCCGGGGATTAACTCAACGACTGATCGAAACCGCCCTTACTAAGAGGGATGTTCCCTATGGGCAGGTTGAACGAATGAATCTCGAGATGGAACAACGTGAATCCCTCTTGGGCGGGGGTAGTATTAGAGACGGGCAGTTTGATGAACAAGCTCGGGAGTTATTAAACGCCCTGGAGAAGAAACTTACGGTTTAAAAATTACAGGCCGTAAGAAAAGACACGGGGGATTTGTGGGGGGTAGTGTAATTTTTAAACGGTTAGCTGCATTTTAGTCTTTTCTATCTTATAGTAAACACAAGCAGACACTCAAAACTGTTGCCGTACCTTCCCCATGTTTTTATGAATGAAACAATTGTAACAGCTTTCCTCGATAGTTGAGAGACCGCCCTTAACCACAGTTGTACAACATCATCCATATAAGGAAAGAACGGGGAGCTCGAACACTGATTGGCCAAGCGAATAACAAAATAATCGCAGGCACCAGAACCCAAATAAGGAAAACAGTGGGGAACCCTAGCACTCATTGGTCAAGACAGCAGTAGGAGACCCAGCCCACATATACGTGTATATAATGCGTGGAGATTACTATGCTTGTTGTACCCACGGGAACAACACCCGACTTTGCAAAGTTGAATCAAATGATTTGGGCAGACTCCTCCGTGTCTTTGTTCCTGGGAAGGGAAATAAAAGTGCCGGAGATGAGGCCGGACAGCCGCATATCTCGCACACAACGACAACAAGTTAGAAGCTCTCTGGTGTTCGCCTTCCATCCCACCAACCTGAGGATACAACGGATCATCCTCCGCCATTTCTGCCATCAAATGTCAGACCCCAACACCAGAGATATACTTCACTCCCCACCCCTATCATCATACTGCTGAGACCATTCCCTCACAACTCCCTCGTTAGGTCCACACGCCCCCACCAAGCCACCTTCCACTCCCAACACCATCCCTTGAGATGTGAAACCTGTGCCAACACCTCCCTCCTCACCTTCAGCCAAGGCCCCAAAGGATCCTACCACATCAGGCAGTGAACATCCTGTGCATCCAAACACCTCTTCTAGTCAGTCAATTACTCCTGTCTCCTATACATTGGTGAGACAGGATGTTAACTTACAGAACGGTTCAGGGAACACTCTTGAACACATAAATCCAACAACCCCACTTCCCTGTAGCCGAATACTTCAACTCCCCCTCCCACTCCGCCAAAGCCCTGGAAGCTTTTGGCCTCCTCCACTGCCAAATTCTAGCTACCTGACTTCTGGAGGAAGAACGCATCATCTTCTGCATTGGGACCCTCCAAACACACGGTATCAAGGACAATTTCACCAGTTTCCTTATCTCCCCTCCCTCCACCTAATCCCAGATCTAACCCTCCAACTCAGCACCGCCCTCTTGAATTGCCCTACCTGTCCATCTACCTTCCGCAGTATCAAATCCACCTTCCACTCTGACCTATCACAATCATCACACACCTTCATCTAGCTGTCGCCTTCCAAGCTACCTTCCTCCCAGCGCCTATCTTCTCCCCCCGCCTCATTTATCTCTCTGCCCCCGTCAGCCCACCCCACATTCCTGATGAAGGCTTTATGCCTGAAACGTCGAATTTCCTACATCGGATGCTGCCTGACAGGCTGTGCTTTTCTATGACCACACTTTTTGACTCTGATCTCCAGCCTCTGCGGTCCTCACTTTTACCTGCTGAAGGACTTTCACAGGTTTGGAGAGTGAGCAAAGAAGTGGCAGTACAATGTGGGAAAGTGTGGGAAAGCATTTTGCCAGGATGAATAGAGGCATGGACTATTTTCGAAATAGAGAGCAAATTCAGAAGTCTGAAGGGCAAAAAGATTAGGGAGTTTAGTCCAGGAGTCTTGAAAGGTAAACTTGCAGTTTGTCAGTAGTTAGACAGGCAAATACAATGAAGGTATTTATTTCAAGAAGTCTTAAATGTAAAAGCAGGGATGTACTTCTAAGGCTCTACAAGGCTTTGGTCATGCAACATTTGGATTATTGTGCGCAGTTTTGCGTCCCATATCTCAGGAAGGATGCACTGGTCCTGGAGCGTTTTCCAAAGAGATTCACGAGAATGGTGCCAGGAAATAAAAGCTTTACATATAAAAAATATTTGAGGGCTCTGGGTCTGTATTTGGTAGAATTCAGAAGGATGTTAAGAGGTCTAATTGAAACTTACAGAATACTAAATGACCTGGGAGAGAGGGGATTTTAGGAAGATGTATCCAATGTAGGAGAGCGAGGGGACAGTGGAAAGAGAAGATCGTTTCGAACAAAGATAAGGAGAAACCTCTTCAGCCAGACAGCGGTGAATCTATGGAATTCACTGCTACAGAGGGCTGTCGAGTCCAGGTCATTGAGTATATTTAGGAGTGAGACAGATAGGTTCTTGACTGTAAAGGGGATCAAGGGTTACAGGTAGAAAGTGTGAGAATGGGGTTGAGAAGCTTAACAGCCATCATGGAATGGTGGAGCAGGCTCAATGGGTCAAATGGCCAAATTTCTGTTCCAATGTCTTCTGGTTGTGTGGTTAATATTGGCTCTCATCATTCCTCATTGGAGATGTACCCTTGAATTTGAACTTCATATAATTTATGAAGAATAAAATTCCAATACTGATGTCTGGTAAATATCATGTTCCCTCCCTCCACTCTCAGCAGCCATGCCCCGATATCATAATCACACTGCAATTGGAATCCAGTGAAATTTACTTCAATACAGTTGATTGACATCGATAACATTAACAGCACGACCCTTACCTGCCCTCTCTGATCCTTGAATAACCATCTGAATTGTGTGTCACATCATATTCTCTGTTAACATACCATGCCATTTGTCTGTTATCACTCAAGTTGTCATAAGCAACTTTCTGTCAGATTATGGACTAGAAAAGTTCTCTACATATTTTACTGACATTATAATCACTGATCAGTAGTTACAGACTATATGTTTCGATTTATAAGCCAAGAAACTTGTTTAAGTTCTGACAATCCTTTGACATTACTGCCATATCTGAGGCAGATTGAGTGATTACATTCAATCAAACTATCATCTCAAATATTTCTTCCTGTTCACCCCCCACACATATCCCACACCAAATGAGTAAACTTGAAAAGTTCTTTTGAATTTTAATAAAATCATTATTGAATTCAAAGGGGTTAACTGGAGTTATTTGTTCAGTGACTGTGATTAATATCAATCTCAGTGGATCCTAATTATGGCAGTGGAGAGTTTCCATGGTTGAAATATAAATGGGCTTTGTTCAATTTGCTATCGCATAGTGTGAGTAGGAGCATCACTGACAGCACTAACAGAGATCAGCAGCTTGAGAGAGAGCGCGGGAGGAGAGATCAGAATCTGAGAACATTAGACAGGAACGTTACAATAATGATTCATAATCTGAGGACCATGGATTGGAATGTTCCAACAATGGATCAGAATCTGAGAACATCAGACTGGAATGTTCCAACAATGGACAGAAGTTTATCCTTGGGTCTTTACTGGCTTTCTCGACCTTGGATATCATTAGCATCACGGATCCAGGATATCCTTTGGATTATTCAAGGTGGTTACTATCCGATCCTTGCGATAGTTGGTGTTCCTGGTAAGTCATTATATTTGTCTACTAAACCGGGTTGAACTCAATTTCTGCTCATGATATACAAATTTTGGAAAGTGCAAGTCAATGTCATCAGTTCCAAACAAAAAATCCTTTCCTTATTATTGCATTGGATAAATCTTTTCTGCGTTGCTGGTTTTAATTAAGCAAGATAATTTATCCTGAATTGTAAGACTACAAACCCCCAGCAATGTGTTTTACTCTTTACTGTCCTGTGGAACAACTGAACCAGCCACTCAGTTTAAGATGCTGTCCTGGCCAGGGCTGCATACGTCCTGTGAGAGAAGAACAAAAGTAAAGATAGCTCCCTTCCTCTACCTGTTTCCCTTATTTGTACAGCTCATTTCTATTCAGGTAGGTGATCATTACATCTTTTAGGTGTATTCGATCTCATTGAAATTCTCCCCGAGTTGCACATCTCCATAGGCAACTCTGGTGCTGACTTTATTGATGCTGACGTACAGATATAAGGAACTTATAAATTCCATGTCAGTCGTAGTGCATCGATAAATAATGGCGTTTCATAACACAGGAAGGAAACGGCGATGTCTAAGTGAGAGAAAAGGATTATTGTGATCATCCCTGAGTGTGTTGAGGCAGTATTTGGGGTACTGTGGATGGACTTTTTCTCAAGTCTCACCAGACTAATCCCTGTGATGATGGCAACATGAACAGTGAATGAAGCTCAGTGAGAGAATAAGGTGATTGCATTGAACATTAAGGGGGATGTGCAATCACTTATGATGTTCTAAACAGACACTGTTACGGTGATAAATTCCATGGCTTTTTTTTTCACTCGGGTTACATGATTCTCAATAGTTTAAGAGCCTCTAAGAACGTTCCACCCAACCACCCTCACTCCATATTTCGGTTCAGAGAGAGAGAGAGAGAGTTTTAGGCTTTTGAAAAAAAAAACTCTCCCAATGTTAAAACAGATCAATTGGTGCGTGATCCTGCAATGAACGTCATGCTATCCATAATCCCGACAGCAGCAACAGTACCTTCATTATAAAAGAGTTAACTCTTCCCAGCAGCTTCTGACCTACACAGAGCACATGGGAGTGTCTTCTCGGAGATAGAAGATGCCTCCTTGAGACTTTACACAAAACATTTGGTTTCCCTTATCACTGCCAGCAAACCATGTTAAGGTAGCACACGTTCTACACACAATGGAAACATGATTAACACCATGGAGCCCCCTATCAATGCAGTCTCGGTTTCATTGGTTTGTCATGATAGAGTATCAATGACGCCATCCTGTTTCTGTATAACTATCTCGTGGGGCTGAATAGCCTCCTCCTGGTCTCATGGAACAGGTTTAATGGTCTGATTGGGCTCTGCCTGTTCCTGCTTAACAGCTCGATGTACTGACCAGACCCTTTCTCTTCCTGTGGAATAGGCAGGTGGATTGAATGTACCTCTTCTTGTTCAGTAGTTTCCACGGGCTCAATGGCTTCCACATATCAGTGTGCAACCAGCCTGGGATGCTGATTGAGCTCCTCTATTACCTGTGGAAATGTGCAGTGTCTGGCAGCGCTGTTACATGAATGTTACCGACACTTTAACAGCACAAACTGAATGCTGCCCAGGCCTTGCTGCACATGGACACAGGATGGTTCAGGAGCTGAGGGGGCACAAAATCTCTGAATATTGTGTGATCTTCAGTCATCATCCTTACTTCAGATCTTATGTTGGGGAAAGACATTGATATAGCAGTTGAAGATGTTTGTGCTGAGGAGGCTAAGCTGAGGATCTCCTGCAGAGATATCCCGCAACTGTTAGGGCTGTTGGCCACCGACCACAAGCATCTTTCTTTGTGCTCGGAAAGACCCAGACAAGTGGGCGGATACACCTGATTTCCATTCAGCTCAAATAAGTGGGTGGGCCTGATCCCATCCTCAGTCAAATATTCACTTGATATCAAAGCCATTCACTGTTTGCTGACCCCCTGTGTTCACCTCTCGTTCATATCAATTAGTTGACGATGTATGTGTAGGGAATGTTTTCCTCTCACAGCGGGTAATCAATGTCAGGAATTATCTGGGCTAGCGAGTTATGGGACCTACATCACTGAAAGTATTTAAGGAGGAGGTAGATGGATTTTTGACCTGTCAGACAGCTAAGGGATGTGAAGAATTGGGCATTAAAAAGGAGTTAATGCCAATAATAGATCAGCCATGATGGTAGACAATGGCTTGATCTTACGACTTAGCTGATCCGGTTCCTTACGTCCTCATATTCTGTAATTACAAAGTTAATGGTTATAATTTTCCTGAACGTTCTGTTATTGAATGTTGCAATCAGACAGAGCAAAGTATTTTGTGAGTCATCGCTGGATGAGATATGAGGGTTGTACTCACAGTGAATCTGGGCCTGTATTATGACCAACAAATAAAGCACAAGTTGCAGAGAGGAGACACTCTGCAAAGAGACCAGAGGCGTCTTTCGAACCGAGCCTGGATTTCCAAATAGCATTTTCCAACCCATACTAAACCGTGTGTGTGTGACAGTCTTGAGGGGCTGAATGAGATGCTGTGTTACTGTGGATCAGGTATTTGGAGCAAGTGGCCTCCAAATGCTCCTTGCAGGAGCTGTGAGTGGTTGGATGGAACATAGGAACATAAGACTGAGCAGCAGGAGTGTTCCATTAGACACTTTGTCACCGCTCCACAATGCACAAAGATTATGGGTCATTTTATTGTGGTCTCCCCAGCACTTTTCTGTCTGTATACCATTTTCTACATTCTCTTTTCTGTCAAATGTCAACAAATACAACTTTGAATAAGTGTAAACATCCAGGCACCACAAACTTCTTTGGAGGGAATTTCCACTTGGACAGCCCTTTGAAAATTTCCCATTTGTGTTCCAGCCAATGTTGGAGGGTCACTGTTTCCTTTTCCGTCCCACTCCCCCACTGGTTACACCAATCTTAAATGTAACCAGTTTAATGATATCGGTCTCAGAGTAGGTCATTTTCTAGAAAAAAAGTGTAAGACACAGAACGTTGAACTCATATCAAATGGTAAAATGACAGAGTGCTCCAAATGTTACTCTGCGTTTGAGGTTATTCTGTTCAAATAAGCTACTGGTTGTGGGATTTCTTTCTGGAAGAGTTCGATTTGGCTGAATTCCCTTTGTTTCCGGCATATGAGAGTTTCCAATGAATCCTCACCAGGAATCCATCACAAGTGGCAAAGATAACTCAGGGATTTTATAGACTGACACTTTGCTATCTGGTGGAACAAAGTAAGAGAACGGGATCAATATATATGTATGTGTGTGTGTGTGTGTATGTGTGTGTGTGTGTGTGTGTGTGTGTGTGTGTGTGTGTGTGTGTGTGTGTGTGTGTGTGTGTGTGTGTGTGTCCATGTGCTTGTTTTCTGTGTATTTGTGTGTCTACATCTGTGTACCTATGTATCAGCCTTTGTGTTTCTATCTGTGTTTGTGTCTATTTGTGTTCAACTGTATGTGTCTTTGTGTGTTGCAATGTGTGTGTATGCCTATCTCCTTATATGTGTTGTGCATGTTCGTATGTTGGGTGTTTACCAATACGTCTGTGCATTTCAGTCTCTGCATCTCTGTGCAGTGAGGGATCTGTTTTTGTTTGGGAGTGAATGGACTGACGTTGGAACTGACAGTGGGTTTAAAGTGAGAACTGAATGTTACTCTTTACTCAGTTGATGGGAAGTGGATGTTTCCGAAGCTCCGCATGAGCCATCTTGTTTCTGTCCGGCTCATGCCAGGCTCCTCCCCACATGGTGGGGGAGAAGGGGGTGTGAGGGAACAGATATCAGGCACAGCACCACCCGGCTTGGCGCTTTCTGTCCCATTCCAGACAGTTTCTCCTGGAATAGGAGAAAGGGAGAGAGGGAGGGAGAGTGGAAATGTGTAACCCTGCTGTTAGTGCTGGTGGATGTGGAGCTGGGGGAAATGGTGAGGTGTTCGGAATGAGTCAGTCGACAGTTGTAAATCAATTTAGTATTATTAGTGTGGGGGGGGGGGTAGTGTGTAGTTGACAGAGAAAGTGAGGAAGAAAGTTGCTGAATTCAATAGTGAGTTTCGAAATGCCTGAGCCTTATTTGGTAATAGAGTGTGAGCCTTGTTCGGGGTCCGTGCTAGAACAGGGACTCAGGGAGTGTGAAGGAGCAGATAGAATAAGGTGACCCTTATCCTGACAGAGCGGAGAAGGTTATTGACGCTTGTCCTGTATCACAGCGTCAAGGTGACCCTTCCGGAATGTCTTGTCCAAGTCTATCACCAATAACGCCACAGACCATGTCCCATAGATTCAGTTGAAAGGGAGATTACAAATAAGAAGGAGAAGCAAACATTGGTGCATTATATATCGAAACTAAAACTGTCGCAGAAATTCTGAGCGTCATATGCTCTGAAAATTAGACATGCAAATATCATGGATACTGCAGTCTTATTGGATGGTCTCAAGTTGCATCTCAACTGCGTTAACTAAGTGACTGCTCATGCTGTGAAAAATTAATTCCCTAAATGTATATCAGGTGGGTTGAAGAGTATGTATTGAACCAAACTAGAGATCAAGTTTTTTCGGATTTGGTGTTGTGTGGTCAGGAGGACTGATCAATGTCCTTGCTCTGAAGCAGCTTTGGAGGAGTAGTGTCATTAATATGTTGTATTTTACACGGCGTCTGCATACAATATAGAATGTTTGTACATTTTAGTAAAACATGATGGAAGCATGGAGCCGAGAGGGTCAAGTTTGTTCCAGTGAATTGGGAAAATACAAAATAACATTCAGTGGGAGGAAAGCAATGGTTGTTAGAGTCATAGAGTCCTATAGGCCCTTCGGCTCAAACTGATCCATTCCGACCAAAATATCAATTCACACTAACCCCATTTCCCAGCCACTGCCCTGTATCCTTCTAATCCTTTCCTATCCTGTATTTGTCAAAATGCATTCTAAATGTTGTGAATGTACCCACCTTAACGACTTCTGCTGGCAGCTCATTCCATATGCGTATCACCCTGTGTGTAAAAAAGTTGCTCCTCAGGTTCCCTTTTATTCTTCCCCTCTGACCTTAAACTGATGCCCTCTAGCCCGTGATTGTCCAATCTAGGAAGTAAAGGCTGAGCGCATTCACTCTACCCATGCCTGTTATGATCTTATACCCTTCAATAAGATCCTCTCCCCAGTCTCATACACGCAAAAGTAAAAAGTCCTAGCTTTTCCAACCTCTCCCTATAACTCAGAGCCTTGAGTCCGTGGCAACATCCTTGTAAATTTCTTCTGCACTCATCCTCGTTTCATAACATCCTTCCTATAGCTTAGTTAACAAAACTGAACATAACGCTATAAGTATGGCCTCATCTGTGCCCCATATTCTGCAGCATAGCTCCCAAAATTCGCTACTTCGTGCCCTGACTGATGAATGCCAGTGTGCCAAAAGTCTTCTTCAATGCCCTGTCTACCTCTGAATCAACTTTCAGAGAACCATGTACCTGAATTCCAAGGTCCCTCTGTTCCACTACATTCCTTAAGACCCAGCCATTCACCATAAAATTCCGATATTGATTTGAGTTTCTAAAATGCAAGAACTTACACTGATCTGCATTAAAATCCATTTATCATTTCTCAGCCCACTTCCCCAGCTGATCGAGGTACTGCTGTACGTTCTGAAATTTCTGATAACCTTTGTCATTCTCCATGTAACCACCTATTTTATTGTCACCTTCAAACTTACAAATCACGCACGTATATTCTCATCTAAATTATAGATATATGTAATACATAGTCGTGCCAGCATCGCCCTGATGCATTCCATTAGTCCCAGACCTCCAGTCTGACAAGCATCCTTCCACTATTACTCTTTGCTTCCTACCATCAAGTCAATTTTGTATCCAATTTGGCAGGTCCTCCTCAATTTCATGCGATCTCACCTTCCAGAGCAGCGCACCATGTGGAAGCTTATTGAAGGCCTTACTTGAATCCATATAGACTACGCATACCACCCTGACCTCCTCAACGTTGCTGGTCACTTCGTCAAAGAATTCGAACAAATTTGTGAGCTGTGGTGTCCGATGCACAAAGCCGTGCTGACTTTGATGATAGACTTTTGCCCGAAACGTTGATTTTCCTGTTCCTCGGATGCTGCTTGCTCTGCTGTGCTTTTCTAGCACCACTCTAATCTTGCTCCGAATCACACCCTGTCTTTCCTAATGCACGTATATCTTATCTCTCAGAACCTTTTCAAGTAAGTTACCTACTACAGATTTTAGGTTTAGTGGTCCATAGTTCCCAAGTTTTTCTTTGTAGCCCTTCTTGAGTAAGGGCACAGCATTTGCAACCCTCCAGTTTTCCGGGACCTCACCTGTTGGCCAGCGATGATGCAACAATATCAGCCAGGGCTCCCGCAATTCCTTCTCTGTCCTCCTGCAGTGTTCCTGAATATATCTGGGCAGGACCAGGAGATTTAGAGTAATGCAAAGTCTGAATAATACATCTATTTATTTCAGGTATAAACATCAAAGAAAGGGAACGTGACACAATGTTGTTTAACATAACAAATTAGAAAACGTGTTAATCATAGGAAGTGGCTTCGGAAGAATTTCAGTCATTGTGGAAACCTCAGAATTCTCAGAAATTCACGATCCAGAATAAAGGGCCATGAAATTTATAAGGAAATCAAAAATAGAATATGAATGCTAACAAACAAGAACAAAAAGACTGCATAAATCTACAATCTATATTTCAAAGGAAACAAAGTAAAAGCAAGGTCAAATATGGAAATTGGTAATCGGGAGAGGAGAGAGTTTATTGTGAAGGACAAGCAAATGGCCAAGAAAATAACCAGTTACTATGCATCTGTCTTCATGGAGGAAGATCCACAAAACCACCCAGTAATACCAAGTGATCATGTAGGGCTTGTGGAACTGAAGACACAAAGTCAACTTATATCAGTAACAAGGTGGTATTTGAGAATGTAACTGGATTGAACATTGCTAAGTCTGGCAAACCTAATGTACTTCATATTAAAATGTCTGACATAAATTGGCAATAGAAATATTAATTGCACTGTCGATGACTGTGTTTCATTTTCCTGTGCATTCTGCAGAGGCTGGAAGCCATTGTGGATAAATGGAAGTTAGCAAACGTTGTCCAAGCACTATAGATTAATGAAAGGAATCCAAGCATCGATGAAGGGAAGAGGACATAGTTTGGAGAACTGCCGAACAATTAACTTGACATCTGCAAGTTGGAAACTGTTGGAATCTATTATACAGCATGTGATATTGGATATTTAGGAATTAACAGCAACAATGGAGAAAATCCATATGTATTTCTTACAGATGTCGAACTCGATGTGCTATTAGGTTTTAGACCCCATCAACCACCCTCTGAGAACAGGGACAGGAAGTGACTTCACCACAGGAAATAGCATTACCAATACAAAGAAATCCAAACATATAAATGGAAAGCAGGAATTTTAAGCATTGTTTCGCCTGAGGTCCACTGAAGATGTTACCTAGTAAGATAACGAAACGTCTGGAAATGTAGAGAGCAAACCTACATCCATTGTGTAAAGTGTTGGTGACCCAATCTGAGAAAGAATATACTGACCACAAAAAAGTGCAATGGACATTGTCCAGATTAATCACTCAGATGGCGAGATTGCCTGATGACGAAACTGGGCCTGTGTTCTTTAGAGTTTGAAAGAATGAGAGGAGGGTCACAATGAAACTTGGAAACTTCACAAAACATATGCCAAGTTGGAAATCAACAGGACGTTTCCCTGGCTGTCAGTTCCACATTCAAGGCAAATAATTGCAGTTTCAGGGACAGACCATTTAAGACCGCAATAATGAGGAAATTCTTCACTTGGTGAGAACTGCCTAAAACAGGGACATAGAAACCTGCTGGTAGGGCAAGATTAGGGAGAATCCCCAGATATTCTGCAAGTGTTTCAAGCGAAAAAGAATAACAAAGGAACAGGTCAGAGTCATTTGTGACTTGCCACGTTGCATCCAAATCACCTTACTGTTAGGAGTCAGAGGGTAGTGGTTGAAGGCTGTTCGTGTGTCTGGAGACCGGTGTCCAATAGTGTATCACAGGGATCAGTATTGTGTCCCTTATTATTTGTGATACGGAGGTGTTGGTGTTGGACTGGGATGGACAAACTTAAAAATCACATAACACCAAGTGATAGTCCAACAGGTTTATTCAGAGGCACGAGATTTCAAAGCGCACAACCACCTGATGAAGAAGCAGCTCTTCGAAGCTAGTGCCTCCGAATAGTCCTCCTGTTGGACTATAACCTAGTGTTGTGTCATCTTTAACCTGATTATTTGTGGTATTCATAAATGATGCAGCTGTGAATATAGACGGGGGTGGCGGTAGTGTGACAACTAAGTTTGTGTTTGATACAAAGATTGGCCGGGTGGTTGGCAGTGAGGAGGAAGGTCTTATGTTACAGGAAGATACAGATAGAATGGTCAGATGGGTGGATCAATGGCAGATGGAATGTAACCCTGATGAATATGAAATGATGCACTTTGGAAGAAGGAAATGGACAGGGAAGAACTCAATGAATGGCAGCACACGAGGAAGCTCAGAGGGTGCTTCTCCACAAATCCCTGAATTTGACTAGACTGGTGAATGCACAATTTGAGAAAGCATAGGGGACCGTAGACATAGCTTTTATTCATCAAGGCATAGATTATAAGAGCTATGCGGAATTTTGCTTTTGCCAAGATGGAATACTGATTGTAGTTCTGGGAGCCACATCACAGGAAGAATGTGATTGCAGTGGAGAGGGCTCAGAGGCGATTCACCAGGATGTTCGCTGGGATGGAGCATATTAGCTATGGAGAGAGGCTGGATAAGCTCGGGTTGGTTAGTTTGGAGCTGAGAAGGCTGAGGGGGCCGTGATTCTGAAGGATAGGATTCTGAGGGACATGGACAGGATGGATAGATAGCAGCTTTTCCTTTTGGTCAAAGGGCCAAGAACAATGGAGCACATTTTAAAGTGAAGGATTTGAGATGTGGAGAGGAATTGAGGATTGTTTTTCACCCAGAGGGTGCTGGGGTCAGGAATGCACTTCCTGAGAGAAGAATTGTCATGGTAAGTTCACAACCATTAGAAAATACACGGTTGTGAACTTGAAATGCCGTAAGATTCACGGCTACGGTTTTGTGTCGGAAAGTGGGGCTAATGTAGACCGTGCTGTATTGTTAATGGGACAAAGTCTGTGGTTCTGTGTTTGTATGGCTGTGGAAGATCAATCATTGAGTGGCTTAAGGTAGGAATTGATGGGTTTCTGTAGAGTATATTAACAAGGGTTTTAAGATTGAACTTATAATATCTTCTGAAAATATGTCAATGGCAAAATTACGGGAAAAAAAGGTGCAGCTTTCTTACAGTCTGATACCAGAGAATTGAGGACAGGGAAAAGGCAGAACTGTGGACCAAATACTTCAGTTATGTCTTCACATAAGAAAACGAAGCAAAAAAGAAAACTTCCCATCAAAACTAGTGCACATTAGTCTGTTTAGAAAAAGGGAATAGAATGAAATTAGCAACTGAACAGTTTTAGAGGAAGTATTGGAACTGAAAGTAATGAGCACAGACAAAGTCAACAGAGACTGATCAAATGGGAATCATATTTGAGAAAGTGCCTTTAGCATAATTATGGAGAAGCAATCAATGAAATATGTGCATTTTCAGAAATATTTTTGATAAAGCCTATTATGCAAATTCAAATCCTATGGGTCTGGGACTAATATGGCTTTAGAATGGGAAAGCTGTCAGGAAGCAGTGAGTAGAAATAAAACAATGTATTTTTTGAATGGAAGGATATAGCAAGGGTTGGGGTTTGGTCCCCAGTTATTCCCAATGCACATCATATATATGATTGAGTGGATCAAATACAATATTTTCAAGTTTGCAGATGGCACTAAACAATATCAGATTGTGAGTGGGTGAGCAGGATGTCAAAATGCTCCAAGGTGATTGAGACTAGTGGAGTGTCTGGGCAAATACGTGGCACATTAGGAGCAATGGGGAGGGGAGGCGTGAGATATGTGATATTGTGACCTTTGATGGGAAAAACAGAACTGGAGCCTATCATTTGAAAAGGGATTGGTTGAAAAATGTTGATCTATAAAGGAACTTAATCTGCATTTTTGTTTCTTCTGTGCAGCCCTCTGAGGACAGTGTAGGGCAATGAGATCTGAATCATGAAGTGAATACTGGCAATGGCGTTGGCACGCCAGACCCAACAAGTGGGGAGCTGTAACATTGAAAAAGGATCTGGATCTCCCTGTACACCAGTCACTGAAAGCAATATTGCAGGAGCAGAAAGCAGATAGGCAGATAAATCACCTTCATTTCAGAGGGATTTGAATACAGGAGTAAGGGTGTTTTACTGCAGCTGTACAGAGCGTTGGTGAGACCTCATCTCGAACACTGTTCAGTATTATGTACAGTTTTGGTCTCCTTACCTAATAAAGAACAAACCTGACATTGAGAGAGAGCAGCGAAGATGATCAGACTGATCGCAGTTGTGGGAGCAGAATCTGGGGCGGCTGGCCCTGAATTCCATGGGCTTTAGGAAATGAGTGGAGATATCAGTGAAATATATAAAACTCTGTCAGGACAAGACAGATTGGAAGCGGGGTGACAATTCCCCTGGCTGGGACATTTAAACAAGGGGCCACAGTATTAGGTACAGACAGACCACTCTGCATTGAGATGAGAATAAATGTCTGGACTCAGAGACTAGTGAACCTGGGGAATTATCTCCCAGATCAGACTGTTGAAACCAAGGCACTGAATATAAAAATGGATTTCTGGAAACTAAAGGGATAGGGAGAGAGCAGGGTATGGTATGAAGATAGAGGATCAGATATCATTACAGGTTTCTCTCCAATAACGTGGCAGCTGTGTTCCTGAGCATCACTGTGTTGCAGAAAATCATGCAATATTAACGATGTGGTCTATGGGGAAAAGAGAATAATGGGCGAACCGCAAAATACCAGTAAAAAACCAAAATTTTAGTTCGTCTAACACACACACTAGCACAGTTTAATTAAACCTTTAAATCATATATGGTAATGCAATAGTGCTGTAAATGCAACACTTTCACAATACAGTCACTGGCTACATCCCTGTACCTTTCACCAAACTCTTCACCAGAAAGCGCGCAGGGCTGACTGACCACGTGATGCCAACATGGAATTCCATTTCTCCTCAAGATTCTACCCGGGTTTGAAATAAAGTTCCTTGTAATTGGAGAGAGCACTTCCCTGTTTCAGGCTCAGGTTCAAGGCTTTGCAGAGCGGATTGAATTCCTGTTTTAGCTGAACACTCAGAGGGTGCATTTTGCAGACAGAGGATCCTGAAGCTGGGTTTTGTTGTTCAGCTGGTGCCTGGCAAGGAGTCGCGTCACAGTGAGCGGGAGCTCACTTTATAGAAAAAAGATGCGCGTTTAATAAACCCGCGTTATCAGAGAACTGCTTGTATATTGAATCGAGGAGCAAGATTGGTGGACTGAAGGGAGTACAACAGGTCTTATTTTATATTTCACAATGTTTAAACATATTAATGGATATGAACACTATGTCGGGAAAACTACATTGAGGAGATTTTCTCCATGAACGAGAATGGGGAAGGCTCAATGTGTTGAATGGCCTACTCCTTTCCCGAAGTTTCCATGCAGCCTGTGGGAATGCTCTGCAAATGTTGTCACAAGCTCTCAGATGTTAGGAAGGAGGACTCTGCAGGGTCAACAAGACTGTGATTCCCGTTCCCTTTTCTGATATCGAGGCTGGTGCCGGGTATTCTGTCTGGTTTTATCCTTTAAGACTTTGGAGCAGTGTGAAACAATTGAGTGTCTTGCTTGGCCGTCTCAGGGACCATTGAAGACTTTATCACATGGCTCTGTGTCTGGAGTTATTTTTAGGCCAGACCAGGAAAGCACGGGAGATTCACTTCCTGAAATTACGTTGGGGAACGAGATCGATGTTTACAATCAACATTGGATGCAAGGTCACAGTTGCCATCACCAGATTCTAGATCATGATATTTTATTAATTGTTTTAACTTCCAGCAGCTGCCAGAGCATTATCCTGTATTGCATTAGTAATCCAGTGACATTTCCACAACAGCACTATGTCCACATAGGAACCTATCGGGAAACACACTGAGCGAGTTATTTCTGTACTGCTTGACAGCTCTGTCAAAATGAACTCCCACCAATGTGATTATCGTGAAGGCACTGAGGGAGTGTTAAATGGTCAGAATGTAATTATTAATCTATTAGGAGATGGGACATAGTGTGAGTAATTTTCCACATTGCCAGGGAGTTGTCAGAGTTGGAGCTGGAATGGAAAAGCTTCCCCGGGGACATGGTTTGTTGTGCAGCACAAGTCTTCAGCACCATTGTGGGAATCGTGTCAGGGCCCATTGCCTTTGTCGTATCTACGTGTCCAACTGTTTCTTCATGTCAAGTGCAGCGAATCGAATTCGTTGAAGACTGGCATCTGTGATTCTGTGGCATCATGACGAGGGTGACGTGGATCATCGATTCAACACCTCTGGCTGAGGATGGTGCAGATACGCTCTCCTTGTCTTTTTCATTAATGTGCAGGGCTGTTCCATTACTTAAAATGGGGATATTTCTGGAGTCCTTTCCTCCAGTAAGTTGTTTAGTAGTACACCGACATTTATGTCTGGATGTGGCAGGACTGCAGAGCTTAGATCTGATCTGTTGGTCTTGGGATCATTTCGTTCTCTTTATCAGATGTTAGTTCTGCTGTTTGGAATGAAATCATTCAAGTGCCGTAGCTTTAATGGTTTGTCATCAGCTTTAGGTACACGTGGTCCTGACATTGGCATGTTCACCTACACACATCACTGAACCATCACTCGGCTTGGTGGTCATGAGAGACTGATGGAATATCCTGGGGAAAATGATACAGATTATGTTTGAATACAATCCTGCTTCTATTGCTGCTGTTGTCAACAGCATCACGTGATAGCCCAGTTTGAGCTGCAATATCTGCAATTCAATTTTACTGACTGTCCCCCAGTTCACATCGAGACCCATTCAACCATCAGCCGTGAATTCAGTGACATCACCTGGTTTCTGATGCGGTAATACTTCCAATTTCCTACTCTCATTCTGCTGAGGGTCTCTCCTTGGTGTCATGTTTCCAATTTGTGACATTACTCAAACCCTTTACCATATTCATCTGAATGTTCTCCTTTATCTTAAAGTCACCTTCTGCGTTTGAATTGAATGTGTTTCTCTCTGGTTTTCTTCCTGACCATGATGAAGAGCTCTGTGGTGTCATTGATGCCAGCCATATGCAGTTTCAGAGCCAATGAATGTGTGCACTTTGCATTATCGTTCAGTTCCCAGGGTACGACGCTCCATGTTGGACAGGGCGTTTGAGAAGCTTTCACAAATTGGAACTTGTTCAAAAATTGCTGAAGAAACAAAGCAGGTCTGCGGGTGTCTTTTGTAGTGAATGGAGAGTTAATCTTTTGGCTCCAGTGACCCTTTTACGAAGCTCTCAGTTTCTCCAGCAATTATTGTGATTTTAGTTCCAGTATCCTTCGCTATTTCTTTAATTGAAAATTTGTGCTGTGCCTATTCGTTTCTGGAGAAACCCAGCAGGTCTGGCAGCATCTGCAGAGACAGAGAAACAGAGTTAGCCTTACAAGTCCGAGTGACTTGTTCAGAACTGAAAAAGGTTGGAATCTGGGCTTTTTAATCCCTTGCCGGAGTTGGGGGATGCATGACTTGGAAAAGTGGGCATGGCATAAGATAAACGGGCTATTAGCAGTTGTGAACGAGAAGATGATGCAAAATTGGTTTAAATTAAGATGCGAATGGGGGAAAGGGGTTTTCTCTAACTGAGTGTAAGATAAAGAAAACACAACCACACAAGGACACAGAGAGAACAGGAGAGTGAATGTTGACCATGTGGTATTATATAGATCTAGCAAGAGATAGGTTTTCACTCTATAGATCATCACCTCCTTCACACTAAGGAATTCAGGTGCTTGCCCTCTTATTGGCACCAGTAAGAGTTTCATGCTGCCTTAGTTTTGTAACATAGAGCAAAACTGACAGTATGAAGTTTGGGCTGTTTTCTTTACCTGTCCATCTTTATAATTCTTTCAAATTTGAAGTGCTTATTGTTAAACAATTTATCTCGAAGTTAGGATCAGATGGAGTGCAGGAGGTTGAGGGGTGACATTCTCGAAGTTTGTAATGTCATGGGAGGCATGGGTAGGGTGAATAGCCAAGGTCTTTTCTGCAGGATCAGGGAGTTCAAACATAGATGCATAGCTTTAAAGTAAAAGAAGGAAAACTTGAAAGGGACAAAGCGGCAACTTTATTTACACAGAGGGCGATGTAAGTATGGAATGAGCTGCCAGAGGAACAGTCGTAGATGCAAGTACAGCTACAATATTTCAAAGACATTTGGACAAACATATGAATGGGAAACGTTTCGAGGCATATGGGCCAAGTGCAAGCAAATGAGACTAGTTTAGTTTAGAAAACCTGGCCAGCATGGACAAATTGGACAAAATGGTCTGTTTGTGCACAATATGACTGTATGAATCTAGAAAGCGAGGAAGATATATGAAAAGATATGTTGTAATAAATTTGCAAGAAATATAAAAGCAAGCATCACGAGCTTTTCCGTCTGTATATAAAAAAGCTTAAAAATGTGTTTGTGAGCTGAGGCAGAAGTGCAGTCAGGAAAGTACATTGAGGCCATATGGAGGGTGTAACTAGGGAACTGGCCACAGGGAACAGGCAAATAACTTACACCAGTATTTTAAATCGTTCCTCATGGGGAAAGTACTGTAAGCATTTAAATGGTATAAATAAAATGGTAATAGGAGGGAATTTCTTGACCTGTCTGCAACAAAAGTAACAAGGTTTTAAACTAACAGATAAGAATAAGGATAGCAGGTCAGCAGTAATTCATAGTTAATTTTAAAAGAAGTGGTCACAGAGTGACTAGCGGCACTGTGTGAAATATTCCATAACACTCTGGATTATAGGAGTGTTCCAGCGAAACTGGAGACACTCCAATGTGGCGCCTGTCTTCAAGAAACGAATGAGACAGAAAGCAGGAACCATTTTGCCTAACCATTATTGCTGGGAATCTTCTAGAACCTGTTGGTAAGGAAGGAATTGCAGGGCAGTTAGAAAAGCTAAACCCAGAGTGACATGGTTTTGTGAAAGGAAAACTACTTTCGTTCTGTAAAATCATACATTTTTTCTGGAGATCCTGAGAATGTCAAGATTAGAGTCATGTTGGAAAAGCACAACAGGTCAGGCAGCATCCAAGGACCAGGAATGTCAATGTTTCGGGCAAGAGCCCTTCATCAGGAACTCCTGAGAATGTGATAAACAGCCTTGATAAAGGGAACTGATCAACATGAGGCTTTCCAGAGATTTTCCACAAGGTATCACAAAATAAACTTTCTGACACAAGACAGAGGCTTTTAGTTTGATGGATAATATATTAGCATGGAATGACGGTGGGTTAACACATATAAATTGGAGAGTCAGGCTTAATGGATCTTCATGATAAAGGTGTATCTACTGGATTACCACAAATATCAGGCCGATAGCATCAGTTATTTACAATCTACACTGATAGCCTGAGGCGGGAGCTGAGTGCAATATACATCCGAGTTTGTAGTTGACACTAAGAACCAAAATTCAGACTGTTATTTAATGGAGAGGACTCCCAAAAAAGGAGCTGTACAAAGGGATTGGAGTGTTCCTGTGCATGAAACGTAGCGTCAGCATGCTGATGTTGCAAGTAACTAGGTTGGTTCATGAGGCGGGTTCCTGGCATGAAAGGGTTGATTTATTGAGTGCATCGAAAATGGTGAGGCGATTATTCATTGCGGTTGAAATGCATAAGGCATAAAGGTGATATTACTGAAATGTACAAGATACAGAGGAGGCTTGACAAGGTAAATGCTGAGAAGGTGTTTCCCCTGAGCATCGAACTCAAGGAGATAGATACCAAATAAGGAACACCAATTTCAATCTTCTCTCAGAAGGTAGTGAATGTCTGAAATTCCCTATTCCAAAAGAGTTGTGGAGGGATACAACGAATTGCGTGGGAAAGCGGAGTTCAGACCTGGAGCCGATCAGCTATGTTCTTATTAAATGAGCATTCAGGCTTGAGGGGCCGAATAGCCGACTCCTGTTCCTTTTTCTTGCATTCTTATGTTATGCTTTTGGAAAGTAACGGGTTAATTTCCTGGAAATCGTATTGTACAATGTTGCATTCAGGGAGAGCAGAAGATTTGTTTGAGTTAACCCTTGGTGGGGTATGGTGGCTGTAATCACTGTGAATCTGGGTCTGGAACATGACTCACATATGGAGCAGAAGTTACAGAGAGGGGAAGCCTGGAAAGGAGGATTGAGGTTGGTGGTCACTTTCTGAGCCAGCCTGGATTTTGTAAGTACATTTCTGAAACTGCACCTAACCATTGGAGTGGTCTAGATCTGCCCCTGTGTAGCAGGTCTCAAGGGCTGAATGGAACATCAGAACACAGGGCTGAGGGACACAAGTGGGCCATTCGGCCCTTTGACACCACTCCACAAGTAAATAAGGTCGTGGCTCATCTCATTGTGGTACCAGCTGCACTTTTCTCTCCATGCACTATTATCCCTGATTCACCTGTCTATAAACAATCAGATGAGGCCTTGCTTTAATATAAAAATTAAACGACCCCAAACTTCTGAGAAAGAGAATTCCCACTTTAATGAAATCCAACTTTGAGAATTTCTCCTCAATCCGGTTCTGACTGACGTTGGAGGGTGTCAACAGTTTCCTTTTCTATTTCTCTCCTCCACTGCTCATAACACATTTTAAATGTAACCAGGTTGGTGATATGACCGATTATAAAGGTATCAGACGGGGCCAGATTCAGTGACAGGAACAAGTCAGGCAGATTTCTTTCATCAGCGGCAGGTAACTAATAGGGCTAATGGAGCAGTACGGTGGATTTGTGGTTAGCCCTGCTACCTCATATCAGCAATGAGCTGAGGTCAATTCCAACCTCGTCCGACCCTCTATGTGGAGTTTGAACATTCTTCATGTGTCTGTGTGGGTTTCTTCCCAGTTCTGCAGTTTCCTCTCATATTCCAAAGATGTGCAGCTTGGAGTGATTGACCATGCTAAATTATTCAGTGTGTAGGTTAAGTGGGTTAGTCATGGGAAATGCAGGGTTACATGGATAGGGTAGGGGGACAGGCCTGGGTAGGATACTGTTTGGTGGATTTGTGTGGACTCGATGGGCAGAATGCCCTGCTTCCACACTGTAGGGGTTCTATGTCAATGACTTCAAGTTTGGACTATGCAAACACCCAGTGGATATCTAGTTGATCCATTCACCTCAAGGCATTGCATATTTCAATAAGATCAGTTCTCATTCCAAGGGTAACCTGTTAAAGTCTCCATATTGTCAGCCCTTCATCCATGGAATAGGTGAAGGGAAGCACATCTGAACTGCTTCCAATATTACTATATCCTTTCTCAGATAAGGATACAAAAGTAAAACTAATCTCACATATCGATGAGTCGGTTTATGTTCATTTTCTCAGGGTGTAGAGAGTCTTTGGAACACTTTTTCCTGCAGACTATTCGAGGCAGAGATATTGAATATTTTTGAGGCAGGTTCACGAATCACAAAGGAATCAAAGATTATCGAGGAGTGGGCAGCAATGTGCCTTGTGGGGAAAATGTAGTCAGTGGTACTGAATGGCACGGCTCCAGAATATCCAGGAATTAAACGAAATGATAACATCGATAAAGTTTTAAGGAGGAAACAAGATGGCAGCGATATGAAAGGTCTGCTTTGCTGGGCTCTGAATCTAACCTACCTCACCACAGTCATTTACTTAAAATTGAACATTAAATGAGCTATAGAATCCTGACTAATTCCGTTTAGTCAAGTGGAAATGACAAAACACGGGAAAGGATCGAGTCAGTCCCAACACGGAGGGCAACGTCAGAAGCTTCCAGCATGACTGATGCTGTAGCTGCAACCCCCTCTGCTCGTTCGATGGACCCAGTTACTCACCAGGCCTTGGTCACCGAGTTCACCAAGTTAAGTGAAATGATTGAAGCTATGATTGAAGAAAAGTTCAGCAGGAAACTCGAACCACTCTCAGCCGTGCTCCAAAATCATGCCGAGCAACTTGAAAGCCTTGGAAACAGAACGGATGAGGTCGAGCGCCAAACTGCAGGGGCAGAGTCTGTAATCGATTCCTCTAAGGAGCGGATCCTCGCCCTTGGAAAACATACCCGTACCTTAACTGAACAAGGTGACGATCTCGAGAACAGGGCTGAATGAAGAATGTTCATATCATCGGTCTGCTGGAGACATAAGGTGTTCGGCCAGAGATTTGTTTTTCGAGAACTGGCTGCCGTGATTCCTTCACTTCGAAGCTGAAGAGGGGCGGGTGAAGAGTGAGGCAGTTCATCGGGTTACGGCGCGTAGGTCAGACTCAGACTAACGCCCTCACTCTCTCCTTGTGCGATTACGTAGTTGCAGGGGCATTCAAAGACTTATGGAAGCTTCCAGAACACAGGGAAAAGATCCAACAAGGGCTCCAGAATTATGTTCTTCCAGGTTTTTTCAGCGGCAGTGATTCAAAAAAGAAAATCTTTTAATGATATCAAGAGAATACTAAGGGAACGTGAGATCCAGTATTCCTTAATGGACCCAGCGGTGCTCCGTATGCTTTCAATAGATCCACGCACTGGTGAATCTTTCAGTAGATCCATTGACTCTCCAGAGGACGCGAAATCTTTGTGGACACTATAAAGCAGGCTGGATGCTTTCATGGATATCGATAATCATGCTTCTCCCATTTTAAAGGAAGTTTGTTGAATCTTTCTGCGATTAAATTATAGTTGGGGATGGGTAGAGTACACACTTTTAACTTCAATAATATTACTACTCGTTTTTCTCTTGCTTAGATTGTGTGTCGGTTTCGGCTCAAGCTGGAGGGAGTTATGAAGGTGATCGTGATGACTGAATACCTACCTAAGGGCAGTTGAATCCCGATGTTTGTGATTAATTGCCCTGGATGCAGTATTACTAATGGGGCAGAAGATAAAGATTTGTGACTTGCAAATGCCTCCAGTGGGCGGGGGTAAATGCCCCTCCTGAGAGCCATTGTATCCTGTTTTTTGTTGTCTTTGTATGTATTTAGTTATGGAACGTTTGAGAGCTTGTTAGTTGTAGTAGCTTTAGTTAGTCATTTTTTAGGCTCTATGAGTTTTTTTCATTGATGCTCTGCGATTTGTAATTCGAGTTCTTCCTCTCTGGAGTTCAAATGTTGTTCCAGTGTGTTATGGCCAATGTCATGCTTAAATGGTGTATCTGGAGCATTAAGGGGAGCCAGTTAATAGGAAAAGGGTACGTTCTAGCCTTAAAAAGGAGAGGGTGGTTATTGTCCTACTGCAGGAGATGCACCTTGATGACAAGGAACATTTCACATTACAGCAGCGTGGGTTGATCGGGTTTATTTCTCGTCTTTTGATACTAGGAGTAGAGGAGAAGCCATACTGGTGAGGAAGAATCTTCCACTTAAATTACGAGATTGTATGAGACACCCACGGGAGGATCATAATCCTCAAAGATATATGGGGATTGAAAACGGTATTTTGAATGTTTATTGCACCCTGGCACACAGCCTTAAATTCCTGATAGATGCATTTTCCAAATTAAGTTATCTTTATTCGCAGCACATTATTGTAGGAGGAGATTTCAATTGTCATTTGCACCGACGGTGGACAAAATGGCCAAAAGCCCCCAGTACCATCTTAACAATCTAATCAAATTTTGTGTGGAACTGTGGCTGGTGGATGTTTGGAGGCAGATCCACCTCATGTATAGGGATTTTACTTTCTTCCTTAACCTGCAGAAAGGCCACACTAGGGTTGATCTCTTTCTCATCTTGCAGCAATCTTCGATTCGGTGATGTTCTGTACAATTGGGAATATTACAATTTCTGAGCATGGAATAGTATACTTATTGATTAAGTTTAAGGGCAACATAACAGGTTCGAGACACTGGCGAATGGATCCCTTTATTCTTCAGGATAGTAAGTTCATTTAGTATTTCTTTTTTTTTAGATTAGATTACATTACAGTATGGAAACAGGCCATTCGGCCCAACAAGTCCACACCGACCCGCCGAAGCGCAACCCACCCATACCCCTACATTTACCCCTATACCTAACACTACGGGCAATTTAGCATGGCCAATTCACCTGACCTGCACATCTTTGGACTGCGGGAGGAAACCGGAGCACCCGGAGGAAACCCACGCAGACACGGGGAGAACATGCAAACTCCACACAGTCAGTCGCCTGAGTCGGGAATTGAACCCGGGTCTCTGGCGCTGCGAGGCAGCAGTGCTAACCACTGTGCCACCGTGCCGCCCACCTGAATTTCTATAATGAATTCAGATCTTTCTTAGCCATTAATTCAGATTCAAACAGTAACCCATCCATTCTATCGAAAAGGGCTAAGGCTTATGCCAAAGGAATAATTATTTCTTAAGATGGGGCAGATGCTGGAGCGGGAACGCTTCCTCCAGGCACAGGTGAAGGCAGCCATGAGGGCATATAGAGATAGACCCTCGGTGGCTAGGCTGCAGAGAATCGCAACACATCGGTCTACAGTGAATTCTATGCTCACACAGACAGCCAATAAGAAACTTACTTTTGCAAAATAAAGGCTATTTGAGCACGGTGATAAGCCGGGCAAGTATTTAGCATATCTTGCGAGTAAAAAGAGAGCCACAAAGCCATTACCACAATTAGGGAAGGTACTTGAACCCTTAGCTGCAATCCCATAAAGGTTAAAGCAGCATTTCGGAGATTTTACTCCGAATTATATCAGACTGAGCATTATGAGGATTAAGAAGGAATCTTTCTTCAAGAACTTGGATCTTCCAGCGGTAACCCCCAAATGAGTGTCTTGCCTTCATGCACCATTGTCAGTGTTGGAGAGTATAAAGCAGCTTCAAGGCGGAAAGGCGCCCGGTCCTGACGGATTTCCAAGTGAATTTTATGTGGAATTTATAAACTTATTGTCAGGGCCGATGCTTACCATGTTAGTCACTCACACGGTCACGATTGACTCCCACCATCCCTAAGAGAGTTTCATGTCTCTCTTATTCTTAAAAAAACGAAGACACTGGAAGATTGTGCTTCTTAGAGGCCCAACTCACTTTTAAATGTTGACTTCAAGATCCTGTCTGAGACCCTTACATTACGACTGGAAAATGGGTATCCTTCCATTGTCAAACTGGACCACACCAGCTTAAAATGGGCTGCAGATACTCCAACAACATTAGAAGATTACTCAATATGGTCAAGGCGTGTCCAGAACAAACTATATAGGTATTAGTTATCCCTTTAGACGCAGAGAAGGCATTTGATTGGGTTGAGTGGCTGTATGTCTTCTATAACTTAGAATGGTTTGGTCGAGGCAAAGTTTTTATGAATTGGGTGAGGGTCCTTGAAAGCGATCTTCTGGCCACGTTTCTCACCAATGTTTTGAGATCCTATAACATTAATATTCCAAGAGGCAGTCCAAGGTAGACCCCTTTCGCCAGTGTTGTTTACGTTGGTCATTGAGCCACTGGTGAAGGCCATCTGCAGGGACCCCAAACTATCTGCCCCAGAAGTGGGAGAGAAGTCACGTTAATACGATTAATTTTACAACGTCGGAGGCCATGTGTATGGGCGGTGTTGGGGAAATACCTGAAGTCGATGGAGAAACCTGATTTCTTTTTCAATGATCCCGGGGATATGGGGATATTCCCTATTTACGTATATTCATTAATCTTATATTTGAACTTATATTTAAGTTGGAATTTGTCCATTTGTTTGACAAACTTAAACAAGACCTTCGAAGATGGGAGGCACTTCCAATATCCTGGCTAGATCAGGTAGCTCTTATTAAAATGAATTCCCTCCCTTGTTTGCTCTCCCTCATGTGAATACCTTATTTGATGTTTCCCGGACAGACATTTAGGAGACTTAATGGATGATTTAGCTTTGATTTGTCACCATAAGCGATCCCTTATCAAGTTAACCAAATTACAAAGACCCCACAGTTTGCGGGGAGTAGATCTCCCAGATATTTAAAGCTATCAATTAAGCTCTTCTTTACCCGATGTTAGTGCGGCCTCAGCGTCAAAATGGTTAGATATTGAACCTTCTCAGGCAAAGCGCTCCATTATTAGTCTGCTATTCATAGACAAAATGAGGACTGTTATGGAGTATTGTCATTTCCCAATGAGTATCAATAATTTTAAAACATTGAGGGCAATGTGTCCGATCGAAGGCAATATAGTCAAACCTCATTTCTTATCACAAAACGTGGTATACTGTGTTTCCGACCGGGGATACTGGATTCCATGTTTAAACTATGGGCAACTCGTCTTTGTATCTTGCTTTGATGATTTATCTGAGGGAGAAACAAGGATGTGCTTTGATCAAATAAGTCGTAACTATAGACGACCGAGCAGAGATGTCTTCTGTTTTCTGTTTATCAGATCAGAGATGTGATTTAAAAAATAACCACGCTTTTAACAGACCCATACAGATCCGATATATAGAAGAGGGTGCTTAGTGCTAAGAACACACTCTCTGTCAGTACCCTTGTTGGAGAGTGGCCTCTCAGACGTGACTTTGTGCCTTTCTGAGGTCTGCAAAGAGAGTTGGGCGTTCAGATCTCTTTGGACACAGGGGAGGATATTTATGAAAATGCAAGAAGGATTCAATCTGTAAGAATACTCTTGCCATGTAGTTGAAGATTCTTCATAGAGTCTATCTGGTCCCATATCCTCCCTCAAAATTCAAAATGGGAGTATGTCTCAAATACAGAAAGACTATGGACACTCTTACTCATTACTTGTTGACCTTGCACCAGCGCTATATTAGCGGTGTGTTATGGAGAGGATCTTGGGGACCGAATTGGAGATGGATCTGGTTTCCCTTTTCGTGGGCCTGCCCAGTGTACCTTAGTCCGTTGTGCATAGGAAAAAAAAATACTTCGATACCCTCGCTCTCTGTGTTCAGAAAAACATTCTGTTGTGTTTGGTGCCTGAAAACCCCCTGGGTCTGTTGAGTTTTCGCAAGCTCGTCATGGAGCATAGCCCTTTGAACTTTTTTAAAGGTATGGTGCAACAGAAAATAGAGGATTTTTATAAGACATGGTAGCCCTTTTGAATTACCAAGATACAGGCCGATCGGCCACTCTAATAAGGACTTTTATATAGCTATGACAAACTTGACTAATGATGCTAATGTCCAGGCAGGAATAATTACGGGCAAATGAACGTGTATTAGTTAATGCTCCTGTAGGTTGAGAGACAAAGTTTTGTCACACTGAGTTGTATTATTCATTTGTTTTTATTTTTATTTTTTCTTCTGCCCGTTTATTTACCTTTTTGTTTTGTATGTACATGCACAATGGTGTAATTTTGTTCAATTTGCATTTCTTTTGAGTTGGGGACTTATTGGTTCATTGTAGCATGAATAATATTTTCTCTCAATAACAATATTTTTGAAAAAAATAACATGTTATCCTGGATAGAATAGAGTCCCAAAGGACCACGTTCTCATTCGTAAGACCACAAATTGTGGTTTATCCTCAGGGTCATTACATCTCGGGTAACAGGGTAAGGTTGGGAGGACGTCCCCTTCATGGTAACCTCTGTCAGTTTGGGGAATTTAACCTGCGCTGTTGGTCTTCCTCTGCATCACAAGCCAGCCAGCCAGCCAACAGAGTGGGAGACTGCATAATTACTATAGACAGAAATAGCCAAACTCAAAGTAAAGTAAAAAACTTTGATAAGAAGGGAAAAGGTACAATTCAGGTGTCGGTCAAGATAATGGCTGAGGAAAAAAAAAGCGGCTGGAAATTGTATTTTATAACGAGACAGGTGATTAGATGCTTTCTTTGGTTGAATATAATAATGTGACACAAGCGAAATTACCAGAATTACTAATTGTGATTAGATATCGATAACCGTAAATTAAGAGTATATTTTTGATTGGTCTGTGTGAAGAATGCTAAGCATCGCATGAAAGTAAAAAGCTGGTGGAGCATATTTTTTGGAGGGTCCATCCCCATGGGAAATGCCTCCCGAACACATGCTTGAAGAAGCTCGTGGTAAAAAGTTTCTGAGTGTCATTTGGTCAGTGACAGGAAACCAGGGGGGGTGAATGATCGAAGTTCCTGCAACGTGAAGCTCAGGAGACAGTCAGATCGCCCCCGTTCTTATTAAATGATACAGCACATTTGAAGGGCTGAATGGCCTATTATGGATTTTAATTGCAAGTGATTAAAAAAACACTCTGTTTCTTCCCCTAATATTTTACACAAAGAGGCACTGCCATTTTCCTAAAATTGGGAATTATTTGGAATATTATCTGGAACATGCCATAATCAACATTTTCCAGAGCATTCTACAATCTGTGGGGGTATTACAAAGGTAAGCAACAGAGGGGGGGGGGGGGGGGGGGAGAGAGAGAGAGAGAGAGAAGTGGGTAGGTGCATGCTTGCAGGAGTGAGAGTGATGGAGCATGAGCCTTGTTGTACAGTGAGTGTAAGGAAGCAGAGAGAATACAGTGACACTTTATGCTGACAAAATGGGGAAGGTTATTGATGCTTGTCGTGTGTTACTGAACATTCTTCAGACGGCAGATACTGCACTGAGCTCGGTGGTGAGTTCAGACCATGCTTGGTGGGTCTGGTGGTGTGGCCCACTCCGGGAAGAGACGTACTAACTCATCCACCAGGACATCCGTGACCCTGTTGACAACCCGTGGTGTAATCGGCCTTAATCTGTCATGCTCTGGGTAAATTGTACAGGGCAGTCCAAACTGAGGAAACCTCAATCGTGTGCCCATTGTCATTTTAAAGATGGCACCAGTGCCAGGGATCATGGAATATCCAGGGGCATAAGCGTCGATGGTGGGTACCTCCAGCCAAGATGGGTGGGAGAATCGGGATGGCATTGAATGAGAGGGATACCATGGGGTAGGGTGGGTAGTTAATGAGGTGAGTTCGATAAGAAAGCACCAGGGAACTAGCTCGGCCTCGTGCAGACAATACCCCTATCACACTCAATGAAAATCACACAAAGATGAATTATTCTTGGATTCCGCCCAATGAGTTAAAGACTCTGCTGAACCACTCCCAGGTACAAAGCTGCAGAACAAATCCTCATCCAAAACTCTCCATCATCTGAACTCACACCTATATCCTGTTCACCATCATTCCTGGTAATGCTGGCATATTTTGCCGGAGGTGTTGAGATGTCGATATTTCAGCATTCTGAAACCTGTGATTACATCCTTCCATAACATTTGTTCTCAATCTCATCTTCTCTGTCTAAACCCAAAACCATTTTCCTTTGCAGTCATGCACAGAGACAGGCCATTCAGCCAAAACTGGTCCTTAATAACCAAAATATCCGTCCACATTAACCCCATTTCCGTGCACTTGGCACATATCCTTCTCTGCCTTTCCAATCCATATATTGCTCGAACAAAGTGCAGCGAGGTTTTGTGACATCAAGAAAGGCCTCCGGAAAGATATCACCGAATCTACCATTTATCTCACGCCAGCAATCAGATTACACAGAAACAATTTGACTGGAGGTTATAAACAAGAAGTAGAAACAAACACTGGTGGGAGATGTGTATGGAAGTAAAAACTGCAGGGAAAAAATTGTATATGTTATAAACAGGAAATTAGAAAACTGCAGGAAAAACTCCACGGGTCTGGTACTATTTGAAACATGAAAGTCGAAAGTTTGGCCCTCGAATACAACAGCAGGTCAGGGCACATCCAAGGAGCAGGAAAGTCGATGTTTCGGTCGTAAGCCATTCATCAGGAATTCATTCCAGAATTCACGTTTTCCTAATCCTCTGTAGGAAGAGATTGAGTCAACATTTTTAATTTGGCGATTCTTCGTCAGAACACTTTTTGTTTCCGATCTCCAGTATATGCAGCTCTTTGTTTTATTTTAGATCAGCAATTATCTTGCATGCTGCAGTATTAATGGACAATTTGATCTGGGAAGAAGGGGAAGGGGTGAGGGCAGAACAGCAGGCAATGTGTCAGTCACAGCTTAAGGCCCTATCATTCAGAATGTGAAATCTGTGGTGGAGGTCAAGGAAGGCTTGTCGGAATCACCGCACTGGAATTTTACATCATTTGAACAGATGTGACGGATCCAGAGAATGTGGAAGGATGCAGACTCGCTCGCAGCTGGTCATTGAGTGGCGCAATGGCTAGCAATACTGCCTTACAGCATTAATTACCTGGGTTCGATTCCACCCTTTGGTGACTCTCTGTGCGGTGTTTGCACCTTCTGCCTGTGTGTGCGTGTGCTTTCTCTGGGTGTCTTGTTATCCTCTCACAGTCCGAAAATGTCCAGTTTAGGTTTAGTGACCTCACTGAATTGATCCGCACTATCCAGCGATGTGCAGGTTCGGTGGATTGTCTATGGGAAATGAAGAGTTACCGGGGTAACGTTTGGGTTTGTTGATCTGGATGATATCTGGAGGGTCAGTGTGGACTCGGTGGGCCAAAAGGCCTGGTTCCACACTGTAGGGCTTCTATAATTTCTATGTAGCTGTCTGTGTTTGAAAAACACTTCCCAAGATCCTACCTATAAGTGCTAACACAATGTGCCTCAACAAAATGTTCCACCTTCCATTTGTCTAACATGAACTCCACCCGCCACTTCACGGCCCTTCAGCCTATCTGATCAGCGTCCCGTTTTACTCTGAGTTAACCATCTTCACTGTCCACTACCTCACCAATATTGGTGTTATCTGCAAACTCACTAACCATTCCTATTGTATTCACATCCAAATCATTTATATAAAATGACAAAATCCATTAGATACTTGTGGTACACTGCGGATCACAGGCCTCCAGTTCAAAAAAATATAACAATTCACAAAAATTTCCTTCGTATATTACCTTCGAGCCAATTACCTCCAACTCTCCTTGTATTCCATGTGATCTCACCATGCTGACCAGTTTACCATGCGGAACCTTTTTGAATGCCTTGCTAAAGTCTATATTCTATTCCACAGTTATATTTCTGTGTCTTCATTAAACTTTTTCGTCACTTCTTCAAAATGCTAAATTTAATTAGTGGGACACAATTTCCCAAAACAAAGTCATGTTGACTATCACTAATCGGAATTTACATTTCCAAACACAAGTAAATGCTGTCCCTCAGAATCCCCTCCAACAACTTACCCATCAATGATGTCAGTCCCACTTGTCTACAGTTTCCTGGCTTTTTCTTACCAACTGTTCTTAAACAATTGCACAACCTTACCTGTGACTATCCATGATACAAATATCTCAGCCAGAGACTGAACAATTACTTCCCGAGCCTCCCAACAGATCTGGGGTACATCTGATTAGTTCATGGATCATAGATCAGTGCAGCACAGTACAGGCCTTTGAGCTGTTGATGTTGTGCCGGCAGTTTATCCTACTCTAAGGTCAGAGTAACCTTCATTGTACTAAAATCCATGTGCCTAGCCAAGATTCACTTAAAAGGTTAGAGGGGTTTATCCACCTTAATGCATTTTAAAATATCCAGCTCCTCATCTTCTGTAATATGGACAATTTTCATGGTTTTACTAATTATTTCCCCAAGTTCTCTACCTTCCATATCCTACTCCCCAGTAAATACTGATGCAAAATATTAATTTAGTATCTCACGGATCTCCTGTAGTTCCACCCATAGGTCACTTTGCTGATCTTTAAGGGGTCCTATTCTCTCTCTAGTTACTCTTTTGACCTTAAAATATTTGCACAATCTCTTTGGAATGTCACTTACCCTACTTTCGAAAGATATCTTATGTCCCCATTTTGCCCTCCTGATTTCCCTCTTTGGTATTAGCCTACATCCCTGGTACTCCACGATGGATTCACTCGATCCCCACTGTCTGTACCTATCATTCTGCTCACCATTCAACTTACCAGCCTTACCCTGCTCATAGACAGGAAAATGCTTTCGCTAGACTCTGTAACTCATTTGTGAAGGCCTCCCACTTTCCTGCCAATAGCTTCTCCAAAGAAGCTATTCAAAGTGCCAACATAAATCGTTCAAAGTTGGCCTGACTCAATTTAAAACATTAAAAATTATATTAGGACGACTCTTCTCCATAGGTATTTTACAACTAATAGTTACTGCATAACAGGCTCAAGAAGCAGAATGACCTCCTCCTGTCCCTCTGTAACAGACTTGAGAGGCTGAATGGCCTTCCCTTTCCCTTTGTAACAGGGGCGTGTGGACAGAATTACTTCCTCCTGTTCGTGCGCAGCAGTCCCGATGCTCTGAATGATGTCCCAAGGTTATGGAAGAATTTGTCAACAGTGCACATAAAACCAGGAGCAACGTTACACAAAGTCAATGGACAATAAATATCTACACTGGTTTATTAGCTCTGGAAATTACCCCACCAGTCACCTTATGCAGCCGGTCTGTTACTTTTTCACTGTCACCATTTATAAACAGTATGTAATATACACAGTCCTGAAGTGTTCTGGCACTACTCCCACATACATGGAAGAAACAATAAGAAGATTGAAAGATTTATGGTCCATCCCTCAGCAACGCCCATCCATTCCACCCACAGCGAGTAAATGTTCCCTTTTATTGGGATATGTAAGGTGATGTCAGGAAGGGGTTAACTGGACCCGTTTGTTCATTGACTGTGAGTAATGTTAGTCTCCATGGATTGCAATTGTCCCAGTGGACGGTTTCCATCTTTTAATGATAAGTGGTCTCCATTCAATGTGTTATCCCACATTGTAGTGGGAGCATCGCCGACAGTGTTAACAGGAATCAGCAGCTCCAGAGAGACGGGGGGAGAGATCAGAGTCTGAGCAAAAGAGTCTGGAATGTTTCAACAATGGATCACAATCTGAGAACATGAGACTGGAATGTCCCAAGAATGGACAGGAGTTTAAATTGGGATGTTTGGTATCTTTCTACATATTATGATCGAAGGTCATTATCGTGGCGGATCAAATATGTACTTTACATTATGCAATATTTTTATTATCCAATCCTGGCTTTTGTTGGTGTTCCTGGTAAGTCTCACTGTTCAGTCATTAATTCTATAAATCATGTTTGACAATAATACTGATCTTTCATTCACTCTACTCTCCTTGCCACTGTTATTGTTCCTGCTATGACTCTGAATCCAGATATTCACCTGACAAACCACTACTAAATTGTTAATTCACTCTCTCCCTCCTTGCTTCTGGCAGTGTTACTCATGGGTTGCTATGTTGACTGGCTCAGTTTCAGCTGTGAACCATGATTGGTTGTATCACTGCATTTGCTATCTAAATTTTGAAGACATTGAGGTCACTATCTTCTGTTCTGGTTACAAACTGCATTTCCTTCCTCTGACTCCATCTCATCCCTGGCCAATATTTGAAGCTGAAATAGACAAATGACAACAGTGGTGATCCCTTTGGCCATGAACCAAATCCTGACACTACACCCTGACCATTCCTAATTGCAACTACTGATAACTCCAGCATATACTTCACTGGCTCATCCCATCTGCTATTTGAACCATGAGCTGTGAAATACGGTCTTAAAGATGGCATTCGTCTGTTGCTGACACTCAGCTGCAAAACTGCAGAAAGAAATCTGAATCAATACTTCACAGCTCATATCTGATATGACACAGAACTCCCCATCCATCCATAATTCCTGCGTGTACTGACCTATAATGCTATTAGGTCCGGCAATGCCTTTACTTTAATATTCTCAAGCACGTCATTAACAGCTGCCCATGAACTATCTCTCTGTGTTCCTTATACCAAACGCTAACAGTTGTTCACATTTAAACTGATTTCCTCCATGTGTGCTCTCTCTTAGACAATGATTTTCACATCTCACACTGCCCCAGAACGACACACACATGCAAACATAAAACCTCTTGCCTCGAACTGATGCATGAAGATACAGAGACATTAATTTGTGGGAGCCCACTTACTGTCACTGTCAGTATGGGCGGCAAATTGTCCCGTATGAGTCAGCTACGTAGTGCAAATGTAGCAGCAATATACCAACAAAGTCTTGCAATACTCCCCATGCTGGGCAGCTGGTCCAGCTTACTGAGCAATACACTAGCATAGTCTGCATAGCTCCCCATGCTGGTCAGATAGTCCACCTTACCGAGCAATACACGAGCATAGTCTGCACAGCTCCCCATGCTGGTCAGATAGTCCAGTTTACTGAGCAATGCACTGCGATAGATTGCACAGCCCCCCATGTTGAGCAGATAGTTCAGTTTATTGATCAATGCACTGGCACAGTCTGCATAGCTCCCCATGCTGGGCAGATAGTCCGGTTTACTGAGCAATACACTGGCATAAGCTGCACAGCTCTCCACGCTGGGTTGTCTACTTGTCACAGTGTATAGTTTCTGTGTTTGTTCTGTGAGGCAAATTCAGAATTTAGTGGAACAAATTTGATCAACTGATCTGGCAATGCCATTATTCAATATTCTCATTCTTGTGATTTGAGCCACCAAGGTCTCACTGCTCCACTTAGACCCACTCCCTTGTTTGTTCCTCATATTTCAACAACATGCTCTGTTTCTGCATAAATTGTCCGTTTCTATCTTTAATGTGAATATCTCTATCCATCTCTATCTTTCTCTGGCCTTGTTTTTTGGTTGTGTATTGTATCGAATGCTGGTATCATGAAGTTCAGAAATAATGTGATGGTGTGTGTGAGGCTATTGTTCACTTCCCGCTGTGTCCCATGTGTTACTCCATGGACAGGGGAGTGTGTGACGGGCTGTTATTCACTTCCTGGTGTGTCCCTTAAGGTGCTTCATGAAGAGGTGTGTGTGTGTGTGTGTGTGTGTGTGTGTGTGTGTGTGTGTGTGTGTGTGTGTGTGTGTGTGTGTGTGTGTGTGTGTGTGTGTGTGTGTGTGTGTGTGTGTGTGTGTGTGTGTGTGTGTGTGTGTAGGACAGTTGTTCACTTCCCGGTGTGTTCCACGTTGTGCTCCATGTTGGACAGCGGTGTGTGTGCTGGACTGTTGCTGGTGTATCCCATGTCGTGCTCCATGGACAGGGGATTGTGTTTCGGGCTGTTGTTCAGTTCCCGTTGTGTCCCAAGTGGTGCTCCATGTTGGACATGGAGTTTCAGCATCTTTGACACATGTTTTTAAAAACTTGGTCTGTGCCTGTCCACTGAACGCCTGTGTTTGTCCCTCACAGCTGATCGCGTGGTCAGAAACATGAGGAGGATTCTGAAGTATAATTATAAAGGAGTAGCTGTCTCCCTTTTAGTGAAGGGAAATCTGACTGTCTCCTGTTATTGAAAAGTTAGTGGAGGGGATGGAGATGGTTTCCTGGAGGTTGTGCTGTGAGCGACCTCAGACATCCAGGGAGCCCAGAGGATTTAGTGAGCCAACTCTGGATGGAGCATGGGCACTGTAGTTACAGCATCAGTGTCTGTAACATGAACAATAAATGGAGCAGAGGCTGCAGAGCATGGAAGCTCTGAAACCACGGACTGGGTGTGTGTGGGGAAAGGGATCTGCCAAATCTGTCTGTGTCTTAACGTGAGCACAGGTTCTCACTCTCATCCTTAAACATACACATACACACATCCTCTTTCGCTCACACACATGGAAACAAACATAGACATCCTCTCTCTCTCACTCGCACGCCACCCCCCCCCCCCCACCAAAATACACACACACACACACACACACACTCCACATCTCTCGCACAGACACACCTATAAATCTGAGGGGCGAATTTGCGTTTGCAGATTTATATTTGTGGATAGATTGTATATTGTTCAAAACAACATTCAATTTGTACGCAGACAATCATTGTGGCAATTTATAAAGTCCTGCTTTGGAAATAAAACCAGTATTACTCCAGGTTAAAACAAGTCGGACTCCACACAAGACCTTCCATGATTTGTGCAGAGAAGGTCACATCTTAGCAAACATAATAGAATTCTTTGAGGAATGACAAAGTTGATACTGGAGAAAGGGCTGTAGATGTCATATACATGGACTTCAGTCAGGCGTTTGATGAGATGGACTGATGGAGAAGGTGAAGTCGCAGGGGTCTATGGTGTACTAGCTAGATGGATTAGAGAACTGGCTGGGCAACAGGAGACAGAGAATAGTAATGGAAGGGAGTTTCTCAAAATGGACAACTGTTCTATGTGGTGTTTCATAGGGATCCGTCCTGGGACCACTGTTTGTTGTGATATACTTACATGATCTGAAGGAAGGTATAGGTGGTCTGATGAGCAAGTTTGCAGATTACACTATGATTGGTAGAGTAGCAGAAAGTTGATGGGACTGTCAGAGAACAAAGCTGAATGTAGATAGATTGGAGAGTTGGGTGGAGAAAGGGCAGATGTGAGGTGATGCATTTTGGAAGATCCAATTCGAGAAGGAAATATACAGTAACTGGAAAAAGCCCTGGGGAATATTGATGTACAGAGAGACCGGATGTTCAGGTCCATTGTTCGCTAAAAGTGGCAGGTCGATTGAATGATCAAGAAGGCATACAGCATACTTTCCTTCCTGCATTATATAAACTTAAGAGTTCAAAGTTTGTGCGAAGATTTGTAGCTCGGGTACTCGTTGTTGTGGTTCTGTTCGCCGAGCTGGAAGTTTTTGTTGCAAACGTTTCGTCCCCTGGCTAGGCGACATCATCAGTGCTTGGGAGCCTCCTGCGAAGCGCTTCTTTGATGTTTCCTCTGGTGTTTATAGTGGTCTGTCCCTGCCGCTTCCGGTTGTCAGTTTCAGCTGTCCGCTGTAGTGGTTGGTATAGTGGGTCCAGGTCGATGTGTGTGTTGATGGAGTTTGTGGATGAATGCCATGCCTCTAGGAATTCCCTGGCTGTTCTCTGTCTGGCTTGCCCTATGATAGTAGTGTTGTCCCAGTCGAATTCATGTTGCTTGTTGTCTGCGTGTGTGGCTACTAAGGATAGCTGGTCGTGTCGTTTCGTGGCTAGTTGATGTTCATGTATGCGGATTGTTACCTGTCTTCCTGTTTGTCCTATATAGTGTTTTGTGCAGTCCTTGCATGGCATTTTGTACACTACATTAGTTTTGCTCATGTTGGGTATCGCGTCCTTCGTTCTGGCGCGTTGTTGTCTGAGCGTGGCTGTTGGTTTGTGTGCCGTTATGAGTCCTAGGGGTCGCAGTAGTCTGGCTGTCAGTTCCGAGATGCTCCTGATGTATGGTAGTGTTGCTAGTCCTTTTGGTTGTGGTATGTCCTCGTTCTATGGTCTTTCTCTTAGGCATCTGTTGATGAAGTTGCGCGGGTATCCGTTTTTGGCGAATACCTTGTATAGGAGTTCCTCTTCTTCTTTTTGCAGTTCTGGTGTACTGCAGTGTGTTGTGGCCCTTTTGAATAGTGTCCTGTTGCAGCTTCGTTTGTGTGTGTTGGGGTGGTTACTTTCATAGTTTAGGACTTGGTCTGTGTGTGTGGCTTTCCTGTATACCCTCGTAGTGAATTCTCCGTTCGGTGTTCTCTGTACCATCACGTCTAGGAATGGGAGTTGGCTATCCTTTTCTTCTTCTCTCGTGAATCGGATTCCTGTGAGTGTGGCGTTGATGATCCGGTGTGTGTTTTCTATTTCCCTGTTTTTAATGATTACAAACGTGTCATCGACATATCTGACCCAGAGTTTGGGTTGAATTTGTGGTAGGACTGTTTGTTCTAACCTTTGCATAACTGCCTCTGCTATGAGTCCCAAGATTGGTGATCCCATGGGTGTTCCGTTGATTTGTTCGTATATCTGGTTGTTGAATGTGAAGTGCGTTGTGAGGCACAAGTCCACTTAAACTACTGGACTTGTGCCAGATATCCTTAGTAGCCACGACACGACCAGATATCCTTAATAGCCACACACGCAGACAACAAGCAACATGAATTCGACTGGGACAACACTACTATCATAGGGCAAGCCAGACAGAGAACAGCCTGGGAATTCGTAGAGGCATGGCATTCATCCACAAATTCCATCAACAAACACATCGACCTGGAGCCAATATACCAACCACTACAGCGGACAGCTGAAACTGACAACCGGAAGCGGCAGGGACAGACCACTATAAACACCAGAGGAAACATCAAAGAAGCGCTTCGCAGGAGGCTCCCAAGCACTGATGATGTCGCCTAGCCAGGGGACGAAACGTTTGCAACAAAAACTTCCAGCTCGGCGAACAGAACCACAACAATAAACTTAAGAAGTGGAGAACCACAGACCAGTTAACTCGTCACCCACAGGAGGGAATCTGTTGGAATCTATTGCGTACAAGAGCAGGCAGGCCATATTACAGCTGTATAGTACTTTGGTTCGGTCACATTCGGAATACTACGGACAGGTCTGGTTGCCACATTACTGAAAGCATCTGGATGATTTGGAAAGAGGGCAGAGGATTTTCACCAGAATGTTGCCTAATATGGAGTGAACGACATATAAAGAGAGGTTTGGTAAATTAGGATTAATTTCATTAGAAAGACGGAGGTTGAGCGAAGACTTGATTGTTGTCTACAAAATCTTGAGAGGTGTAAACAGGGTGGATAGCAAGAAGCTTATTCCAGAGTGGGGGACTCAGTTACTAGGGGTCAAGAATTCAAGATGAAAGGGGAAAAGTTTATTAGAGATATGCTCGAAAGGTTCTTTGTGCAGAGGGTGGTGGGTGGCAGGAATGCATTGCCAGCTGAGGAAGTAGAGGCGGTGACGATAATGGGGAAGCAGAGGTATACAGATCCTTAGAAAATAGGCAACAGATTTAGATAGACGATCTGGATCGACACAGGCTTGGAGAGCTGAATGGCCTGTTCCTGCGCTGTGATTTGCTTTGTTAATTTTAAATGCTGGCAAAAAGCGTCTGTTAATACTTGAAAGGAAAATGAAATCAAGATCAAATATGGCAAAGCGAATGTATGGATACGAGAATTTATTGTGGAGAACAGAAAAATGACAAGGAGACGAAACAGTTACATTGCATCTGCCTTCAAAGAGGAAGATCCAGAAAATCTCCCAGAAATACCAAGTCACCACGGGACCTTTCTAACTAAAGACTAAAATAATTCACATACAGTTACGAGGTAGTATTTGGAAACAGAACTGGGATGAGTATTGATAAGTCTGACAGACCAGATATAATTCAAACTGAAATTTCAGAGAAAACAACAATACACATATTGATTGCATTAGGGGCCACTGTATTTCTCTGTATTCATTTCGGAAAGTTATAAATGCATTCAAATGAATTACGAAGGGAAGAAGTGGGAGAGTGGAGGACTACAGCCCAGTTAGTTGTTATCAACAGGGAATCTGTTGCAACCTATTGTAACGAAGATCTTATTGGACACTGAGAAAGTAATAGCAAATTTCAAGTGAATTGTTCTGCATTTATGAAAGGGAAGTTATAATTTACAATTTTTTTCTTGAAGATATCTCTTGTATTTGTAAACAATGGCGAATCAGTGAGTGTGGTACAGTCAGATATTCAGGAGGAGGCTTAATCAGCACACACAGTAAGTTAGCAGAAAACATTAAAGCAAAGTGTATTGAGAGGAACATATGCAAACAGGGGAAGGTAAGCATTAGAGAAATTATTGGAGAACATAGGTGGTGGTAGAAGGTTGTTTGTGTGACTGAAGACCGGTGTACGCTGGTGAGTCGCAGGTTTCAGTGCTGTGTCCCTTTAAACGCCTTCATTTAAAGGGAATCCGAATACAGACGATAAAGAATCAACTCGACTCAAAGTGTTAGCTTGCTTTCTCTTTACAATGCTGTCTGACTAACTGCGATCTCGAGCATGTGATTGTTTCAGTACAGATTATGCTTCTGCAGTAATTTGCTCCTATTAGAAGTAAAAACATTCTGCACGAGTAACACAAAGAGTTGGGGAGACTGTACCTGTACAATTTTGATGTTGTGATCTCAGTAAAATATACTGATCACATATACTAAATGGGCTTTCTCCAGATCAATTCCTCTGCTGAGGAGACTTGGACTAGGATCAAGGCGGAAATTTGTGTGTGAAACTGGAGACGCTGATTGATTGTTATATGACAACTTCACGTCTGTTTTACTTGGGAAAAGGAGGAGGCAGGTACAGAATTCAAGAAGATGGACTGTTAAGCTCTTTTACGATTGATGTAAGATGTGAGGAGGGATTGATGAATTGGCGAATATAAAATTGGACCAATGCCCATGTAGAGATCAGTTACATCTCAGGCTGCTGTTGGAGACAAGGGATGAAAGGCGCTGATGCAAATGTTTAAACAGAATCTGGTCACAGGTGAGGTTTCCGAGGACAGGAGAACACCCTTTATAGGAAGGGTTGCAGAGATAGAGCAGGGAACTATACACCAGTGTGTTTCAGATCAGTGTTAAAGAAAAGTTTGCACAAAATAGGTGGTGGTAGGAGGCTGTTTGTGTGACTGGAGACCAGTGTCCCCTGGTATACCAAAGTGATAAGTGCTGTGTCCCTTATTACTTGTGGTATTCATAAATGGTGCAGGTGTGAATGTAGAGGGGGAGTGGGAGTGTGATAAGTAAGTCTGTGTTTGATACAAAGATTGACCGGGTGGTTGGCAGTGAGGAGGAAAGTCTTATGTTACAGTAAGATACAGATGCAATGGTCAGATGGGTGGATCAATGGCAGATGGAATGTAACTCTGATAACTGAGGTGATGCACTTTGGAAGAAGGAACTAAATGGGGAATACGCAATGAATTGTAACACAAGGAAGCTCATAGGGAGCTTTTCCACACATTCTCGAATGTGACGTGGGAGGATAAAAGGTTACGTAAGAAGTCAATGGAAACAGTAGGCATAACATTTACTCATCGAGGCATAGATTACAAGATCTATGTAGCACTTTGGTGAGGCCAATATGGAATACTGTGTGGAGTTCTGGGAGCCACATTACAGGAAATATGTGATTATTCTGGAGGGGGTGCAGAGATTCACCTGGATGTTTCCAGTGATGGAGCATATCAGCTATGGAGAGAGGCTGGATAAGATCGGGTTGTTTAGTTTGAATGAGAGAAGGCTGAGGGGGACGTGATTCAGAAGTATAAGATTACGAGGGACATGGACAGGATCGATAGACAGCAGCGGCCAAGAACAGGGGAGGACACTTTTAAAGGGAAGGATTTGAGGTTTAGAGATGATTCAAAGATTGTTTTTCACCCAGAGTGTCATGGGATTTGGAATTCACTCCTAAGAGGGCAGTTATCACACGTCACCCCGTAGTGTTAGGTAAGGGGTAAATGTAGGGGTATGGGTGGGTTGCGCTTCGGCGGGGTGGTGTGGACTCGTTGGGCCAAAGGGTCTATTTCCAGACTGTAAGTAATCTAATCTAATCTAATCACAACCATTAAAAATTATTTGGACGAGCACTTGAAGTGTCATACCATTCATGGCTACGGGACCGATGTAGGGAATTTGGAATAATATAGATCGTGCTGTATTTTTGATGGTACAGAGTCTATCTTTCTGTGATTGTATGGCTGTGGAAGGTCAATCATTGAACAGTTTAAGACAGGAAGTAATGGGTTTTGGAAGAGTACATTAACAAGCATGAAATGTAAAATCTTCTCAATGTGCAATATACCAAGGTGAAATGTTGGAGAAGATAATTGTAGCTTCCTTACAATCCAAAAGCAACGAATGGAGAACAGGAAAATGGCAGACTATGAAGCATCTACTTCAGTTCTGCCTTCCTGATAGGATTTTAAAAAAATGCTTCCAAACAATTCTAGGTCTACTGAGAAAGAAAGGAAATGCAATCAAATCACTAAATAAGCAATTTTGGAGATATTATGTGTACTGAAATCCCCATGGAATGTTAATCTATATCTCTGATTCCTAAAGGAGGTGGCCATGGGAATAATGGATACTTTGCTTGCCGTCTTCCAAATTCCAGACGATTGAATTGACAGATTTGAGAGCAGCAAATATAACCCCAGTATTTCTAAAGGAGACAGGGAGACAGCACCAAAGAAGCAGTCAGGACAATACAATAATCTGTGAGAAAGAATGCTTTGACAGGGAACTTTGAGAATTATGTTAATTTGAAAGTAATGAACGTGGATCAAGTCAATATCAAATTATTAATGGCGAATCATATTTAAGAATCCGACTGCGAAATAAATTATGGCGAAGCAATATATGCAGTGAATTTGAATTTTCAGAAACATTTTTGATGACGTCCCAAGTGTAGTGTTGTGACGATACTACTCCTTTAACATGGTTATGCTGTCCTTGGTTTTCTTTCATAGCAGTCTTAAAAGCAGCGAATCCGAAGAGTCTGGGTTTGACTACTTGGGAATACTTTGAAGTCTAAAATTAAAACACGTACAATGAGGAGTAAGCTATGCTAGATCCGGTCCTGTGTAATGAGACAGGAATAATTCATGACCTCATTCTTAGGAATCAACTGGAAAGGAATGATCACAGTATGGTTGAATTTAAAACACAGATGGAGAGTGAAGATAAAATTCAATACCAGGGTCCTGTGCTTAAACGAAGGAAACTACAACAGAATGGAGGGAGGACTTGGCAAAAGTCGACTGGAAACAAATACTTTATGGTGAGAGTTGACGAGCAGTGGAGGATTTTCAAAGTAGTTTTTCAAAGTCCTAAGCAAAAGCATATTCAGTGAGAAGGAAAGCCTCTAAGAAAAGGGGAAATCTGTCGTGGGTGGGAAAATACGCAAGGTTATCAAATTGAAAGAGATGGAATGCAAAGTGGCCAAGAACAGCAGGAACCTAGAAGATTGGGAAAAGATTAAAGGCCAACAGAAAGCCACGAAAAGAGCTATAAAGTAAAGTAGGATAGTACACGAGAGAAAAGAAAACTAGCACAGTATATGAAGACAGATAGCAGATGATTCCCTAAATATATAAAATGAAAATGAGTGGCTAACTTGAATGTTGGTCCGTGAGAGAATAAGAAGGATATGATGAAATGGCTGAGGCATTGAACAGGTATTTTATATCAGTCTTCATAGTGAACGACACTAATAACATGCCTGTGATCGACGAAGCGATGAAGATTCTAGATTAGATTGGTGTTGGTGAAGCACAGCAGTTCAGGCAACATCTGAGGAGCAGAAACATCGACGTTTCGAGCAAAAGCCTTTCATCAGGAGTGCTCTGAATTGTTGTGCTTTACCAGCACCACTCTATTCTAGAGTCTGGTTTCCAGCATCTGCAGTCCTTGTTTTTACCAAAGAGATGAGGGTAGGTGAGGACTTGTGAACAATCATTATTACAGAGGAGGTAGCGTTGGGCAAGTTAATGGAGCTAAGGGTAGACGAATCCTGTGGCGCTGATGGAATGTAACCCAGGGCACTAAAACGATAGCGGGAGAAATAACAAGTGCACTTGTGGTAATTTTCAAAAATTTGCTGAAGTCTGGGGCAGTCCCAGCAGATTGAAAAACAGCAAATGGGATGCCATTGTTTAAAAAAGGCAGGTGGATAAAAGTTGGGGAATTATAATCCAGTTAACTTAATCTGAGTAGTGGGGAAAATGCCTTGACTGTATTATCAAGGAAGAAATAGCAAGGCATTTTGATAGAAAACGGCCCATTGCACAGATGCAGCGAGGATGCATGAAGGGCAGATCATGCTTAACAAGTCTTTTGGAAATCTATGAAGACATTACGAACAAGATAGACAACGAGGCCGCAGTGATTGTGGTGTATCTAGGTTTCAAAAAGGCTTTGACAGGGTGCCACATAGTAGGCTGCTGCATAAGATAAAGATGGATGGCGTTACGGCTGAAGTATTAGCATGGATAAAAGATTGGGTGACTAACGGGAAGCAAAGAGTGGGTATAAATGAGTGCTATCCTGGCTGGCAAACAGTGCTGAGTGGTGTGCCTCAGGGATCAGTGTTGGGGTTGCAATTATTCACAATTTATATAGATGATTTGGAGTTGGGAGCATGCGTAGTTTGTCAAAGTTTGCAGCTGGCACGAAGATGAGCGGCAGAGCAATGTGTGCAGAGTACTGTGAAACTTTGCAGAGGAAAATAGTTACATTGCATGAATGGGTAAAGGTCTGGCAGATGGAATACAATGTTAATAAATATGAAGTAATCTATTTTGTTAGGAGTACCAGTAAAAAGGATTATTACTTGAATTGTAAAAAGATGCAGCATGCTGCTGTGCAGAGGGACCTGGGTGTCTTTGTGCATGAATCACAGAAGGTTTAACTGCAGGTACATCAAGTAATTAGGAATGTAAATGGCATTTTGTTCTTTATTGCGAAAGGGGTTGAATTTAAAAGCAGGGAGGTTATGTTGCAGCTGTACAGGGTGCTGGTGAGGTCATACCTGGAGTATTGTGAGCAGTTCTCGCCTCCTTACTTGCAAAGCGATGTACTGCCAGTGGAGGTGGTGCAGAGGAGATTCACCCTGGTGATTCTGGAGTTGAGGGGGGTGTCTTATGAGGAGACACAGAGTAGATCAGCATTATATTCATTGGAATTTAGAAGAATGAGGGGAGGATCTTATAGAAACATAAAAAATATTATTAAGGGATGACGTAAGAAAAAAGTAGAGAGGATGGTTCCACTGGCAGGTGAAGCTAGGACAAGACGGAATAACCTCAATATGAGAGGGAGCAGATTTAGGATTGAATTAAGAAAGAACCTTTTCACCCAGAGGCTTGTAATTCTATGGAATTCCCTGCCCAGTGAAGTAGTTAACGCTACTTCAGTAAATGTTTTTCAAGCTGGGATAGATATGTTTTGAACAATGAAGTAAATTACGGATACGGTGAGAGCGCTGGTAAGTGGATATGAGTCCACGAAGAGATCAGCCTTGATGTTACAGAATATCTGAGCAGGTTAGAACGACCAGATGGCCTACTCCTGCTCCTAGTCCTTCTGTTCTTATGAAAGGGGAGTGGCCAGTTCTCCCAGCGCAGACCCTTTGCTTTGATTTGTTTGGCCTGATTTATCACAGACTGGCTGTTTACTAAAAGCAGGCAGCCAGTTGTGAAGATATCAGGTCAAAGAAGAAGGTCCATGCTGATCCCCCCTCTCTCTGACACCTCTTCTGGAAGAACCTGGGTTTGATTTTTCCTTTCGAATTTTCCATGGGGTGTTTATGGGGATTGTTTCAAGTACTTCGAACAACACCTTAGATTATTTAGATACAGATTACTTACAATGTGGAAACAGGCACTTTGGCCGAGCAAGTCCACACCGACCCTCCAAAGAGCAACCCATGCAGATCCATTTGCCGACATTTACTCCTTCACCTAACACTACGCGCAATTTAGTATGGCCAATTCAGCTAACCGGCACATTTTTGGACTGTGCGAGGAAACCGGAGCACCCGGAGGAAACCCACACAGACACGGGGAGAAGGTGCAAACTCCACACATACAGTTGCCTGAGGCTGGAATTGAACCCGGGTCCCTGGCGCTGTGAGGCAGCATGCTAACCATTGTGCCACGGTACCACCCAATGGCATTCAAACATTTTCAGATTCTCAGTTGAGAAGTGGAGTGCTACTGAAGACCAGGAAGCTTCACCTGGAAGATTAGTTGATTTGCCAACTTTTAATATTTTTTAATATTTTTTTCTAAAACTTTAAAATGGCAAAAGCTGGGAATAGTCACTTTAGTTCTACTGACTGTGGAACTAGTAGCATGGATATGGCTTCTAATTGGCTGTCTCTTGGTATTGTCATCCCTAATCATGCTACTCAGTAATGCCCTACATTTTTGTAGGCTGGATTAAAAGTCAGTTCTTGGTCTTCCCATGTACCCACTCCTTATGAATTTAATTTGCTAACATTATTAAGTTAGGATAATCTGTTGGGTTTTCGGATAGGCTGTTATTCTGCATGCTATTCTCTTCTGTTTGTATTTCATTCCGTCACCTTGAAAATAAATTCTGTTTTATATCAAACTAAGTGGCTTGACCAGCTGCATCACTCCTGGAATATCTGCCTTACACCTGCTTAAGGCAACAAGAAAAGTTTGAGTCTGCACTACTTCCTTGAAATGACTTGAGGTGGTCTGTCCTGGCCCATAACAGTGTGCAACAGTGAGATCTAATATACCGGCATGGGTTGAGAACGGTAGAGAGCTGAAAGAAAAAGTGAGTCAGAATAAGCAGTTCCTTTTTTTGGAGTGGAAAGCAATTACGAGCAGGATGATCCCGGAATTGTTGTTTGGCATCCATCTATTCAGGAAGCAGATTAAACATCTGCTCGAGGGTACTAAATGTAATGTTTCAAGATCTGCTGATAGCACCAAACTGAGAATTGATTGGGTGAGGCGGATGTAAAGAAGTTCAAGGCAATTGAAACACGTGGAGGGAATGGGCAAATACGTGGCAGATGAACAGCAATGTGGATTGACGTAACACTGAACATTTTGGTTGGAAAAATATAATATCAGGCGAGCATTTCAAAAGGAACTATTATGAAAATGTTGGTCTGTGAAGGTACTAACATGCATACTTTTGTTGACTTCTTCACCGAATTCTGAGGTCCATTCACGGCAGTGCATTCTGAAGCCAGACGTCAATACTTGGATTGGCACTGGCACGCTGCCCAGTGTACATAGTCCCACAAACTGGGTACATGTAACATTGAAAAGGATCTGGATCTCCCTGTACACCGGTCACTGAAAGCATTATTGGAGCAACTGAAAGCAGATAGGAAGGTAAATGATGTGTTGACCTTCATTTCCGGGGAATTTGAGTCCAGGCATAAGGGTATCTTATTACAGCTGTACGTGACCTTGGTGAGACCCCATCTCGAACATTGTGCAGTATTGTGTGGAGTTTTGGTCTCCTTACCTAACAAAGGACAAAGTTGACATTCAGGGAGAGCAGCAAAGAATGACCAGACTGATCTCCAGGATGACAAACTTGTTGTGGGAGCAGAGTTGGGGCGACTGAGTCTGTATTCCATGTGGTTTAGGAAAATGAGTGGAGATCTCAGTGAGATATATAATACTCTGACAGGGCGAGATATATTGGAAGTAGGGATGATAATTCGCCAGGCTAGGACGTCTAAAACAAGCGGCCACAGTATTAGGTACGGTCAGGGCACTCTGCATTGAGATGAGAATAAATGTCTGAACTCACAGACTGGTTAATCTGGGAATTCTATGCTACACAAGCCTGTGGAAGCCAAGGCACTGAATTTCGTTAAGTATTTCTTGACACTAAAGGGACAAGATAGCAGCAGAGGTTTGGTGTGGGGAGAAAGGATCAACAATCGTTATATTGAATGGGAAAGCAAAATTGATGGACCGAAGTTCCTAATTCATATTGTTCCAATAATTAATCACTTCAAAGGATATACAGTATGAAGGGTTTGTGAAAAAAAAATTGAAGAGATGTTAGACCAAAAACATGTATCAGAAGGTACATGTTTCCCATTACCTTTTCTGATACCGAGGCTGGTGCCGGGTGTTCTGTCCAATTATATCAATTAAGGGCTCGGAACAGTTTGATACAATAGAATGTCTTGCTTGGCATTTTAGAGACCGTTGAAGAGTTTGCCACATGTCTGGCGTCTGGAGGCACTTTTAGGCCAGAACAGGAAAGCAGGGGATAATTCACTGCCTGAAAGTACATTGGGAAGGCAATTGGTGTTTACAATCGACATTGGCTTCAAGGTCACTGTTACTGACAGCAAAGTTTAGATTTCGATATCTTATTAGTTGATGTTCACTTCCACCAGCTGCCAGAGCATTAGCCTGGTCGGGATTGGTAATCCAGTGACATATCCACAACAGCACCATCTCTACATGGGGACCAATCGGAAACCACACTGAGCAGATAATTTCTGTGCTGCTTGACAGCTCTGTCAAAAATAACTCACACTATTTTGTCTATCGTGATGGGACTGAGGGGGTGGTAAATGGTCAGTTTGTAACTATTCTTCTCTTAAGGGACTGGACATAGTTGAGGAATTTTCCACTTTGCCAGGGAGATGTCAGAGTTGGAGCTGGAATGAAACAGTTTCCCCAGGGACACGGCTTGTTATGCTGCACACGTCTTCACTCCTACTGCAGGAATGGTGTCAGGGCCCATTGCCTTTTCGTACCTACTGTGTTCAGCTGTTTCTTCATGTCAAGTGCAGCGGATCAAATTGGTTGGAGACTGGCATCTGTGATTCTGTGGGCATCATCTAAGGAACACTTCTGGCTGAGGGTGGTACAGACATTGCATACTGTCTTTTACACTGATGTGCAGCAAAGTTCCATTCTTTTGGGGAATGGCAAAGTAATAATCTAATGGTATTTTAGCTGTTAGTCTAGCGACCCAGGCAATGCTCATGTGACCTGAGTTCGAATACTGCCACAGCAAATGGTGGAATTCAAATCCAGTAAATGTTTGGAATTAAGAGTCTAATGATGATCCTGAAACAGTTGCTGATTGTGTGGGAAACCCATCTTGTTCGCAGATGCCCTTTCGGGAAGGAAACTGTCATTCATTCCTGCTCTGGCCTACTTGTACCTCCAGACCCACAGCAATGTGTTTGACTCTTAACTACCCTCCTGTCAATAAATGATGACTCTATCCAGCGACACACTAATCCCATTGAACATTTAAAAAAAAATATTTGTGGAGTCCTCTTTTTTCGTCAGTTGTTACATAGTTCAACTCCATTTCTAACTGGCTGTGGCAGGACTGCAGAGCTTCGATCTGATCTGTTTGCTTTGTAATCATTTCGTCCTCTCTATCAGATGTTAGTCCTGCTGTTTGCAATGTAAGTGAGCAGTCAAGTGTGATAGCTTGAAATGGGTTGTCATCAGTTTTAGGTACACACGGCGCTGACCCTGGTATGTTCGCCTACAGTCGTGACTGAAACATCAATCAGCTTAATGGGAATAATGGACTGAGGAATTATCCTGGGAAAAAAGTTACAGATTGTGACTCAGTACAATTCTCCTTCTGTCCAACTGTGATCTACACTATTACATGAATTCCCGGGTTTGAGCTGCAGTTTCTGCAATGCAATTCTGATGTCTGTTGCCCAATTCATACCGAGACACATTGACCCGTACCCCGTGAGCTACTCTGGTTTCTGCTGTGGTAGCACTTCCATTTTCATATTCTCATTCCTCTGAGCGTTTGTTTATTGTGTCACACCTCTTACTTGTCATGTTTTTCAATACTCCAAAACATATTCCGTGAGGTAGCACTATGGCTCATTGTTTAGTGCTGCTGCCTCACAGCGCTATGGACCCAAATTTGATTCCATCCTCCAGCGACCGTCTTTGTGGAACTTGCGCATTCTCCCTCTGGGATTCTTCTGAGTGCTTTGATTCCCCCCCCCCCCCCCCCCCCCCCCCAAAACCATAAATTTCCAGGTTAGGTGCATTAGTCAGGGGTAAATATAGGATAAGAAAATGGGTATGCTTGGTTTACTCTTCAGAGGATCGGTGTGGACTTGTTGGGCTGAAGGGCCTGCTTCCACACTGTAGCGATTCTAATTCTAACATTCATCTGAACGTTTTCCCTTGCAGTTATGCCATTTTCGGTGTTTGAATTGAAGGTGCTTCACTCTGTTCTCTCCATGGTTTCTAATAAGAACTCTGTAGTATCAATGATTCCAGACTTATGTAGTTTCTGAACCAAGATGTTTTGCATCTTTTGTTATTTTTCACTTCCCAGTGTACGGCAATCCAAGTGGGTCAGGACATTTCAGCAGCTTTGACATATACCTTTGAACATGTTCAAAACCAGAATTTTTTGGAGAAACTCAGCAGGTCTGTCAGCATCTGTGGAGGCAGAGAAACAGAGATAGTGTTTCAAGTCCAGCGTGGCCCTTGTTCAGAACTGAAAAGGACTGCTTAATGCCTTGGCAAAAGTGGACGAGGGATGATAGGAAACAGAGCATGTGGAGACGCAATGGCACAGAGTGATGGGCTTTACATTGTGGTGAAAGAGAAACAGATATAAATTTGGTGTAAATTAAAGTGTGGATGGCAGAAATGGGTTGTCTCTATTGAGTGCAGGATAAAAAAAGACACAGGCGAGATCATTGGGAGGCCGGGAAGTAGAATGTATGAAAAATGGAGAACAGCCTCTTACTTGGAGTCAGGCTGTGAATTTGGAATTGTGTATTAACTCCTGCAGGCTGTGACACATCAAAGTTTAAAGTTAGGTGTTACTCGAGCGTGGATAGTGTTTCACTGGAACATTGCAGCAGCTCAGGACCGAAATGTTAGGATGAGCGCAAGGTTGGTTATTGAAATGAGAAGCAATGAGAGGCTCAGGGTTATTCCTACAGACAGAGTGAAAGTGGTCTTCGAACCAGTCTCTGTTTGGTCTCCCCAGTGTAAAGGAGACAGCATTGTGAGCAGCAATGACAAGAGACCGGATTGAAAGAGTAAAAGTGAAATGTTACTTCACCAGGAAGGTATGTTTGGGGTCTTGGACAGTGAGGAGGGAAAGGTGAATGGGCAAGTGTTGCAGCTTCTGTAACTGCATGGGAAGGTGTCATGGGGGAGTTGGGAAATGTTCGGGATGATGGAGGGTGTCATAGAAGAAATGGTTCCTGTGTAATGCTGTCAGTGGTCGCGAGAGAAAGATGTGTTTGATGGTGCTGTCCCATTGGAGATGGTGGAAGTGGCGGAAGATGATTCTGTGAATGTGGATTCTAGTACAGTAGAAGTGAGGATGAGGGGAGATCCATCATTGTTCTGGGAAGGAGGGGACGGAGTGAGGGCAGAAGCGTGGGAGATGGGATAGTCACAGCTGAAGGCCCTGTCCACTGGAATTAGAGGATTTATGATTTGAAGGAAAAGGAGGTCACGTCACAAGCAGTTCACTGGAATGTGGCGTCATCAAACGGAAACAACAGAGACGGAGAAACTGGAAGAATGGAGTCAGCCTCCGCTGATCATGTTTACAGCTACATGCAGAAGTTCCTCCTGAATGATTGAAAAGAACCAGACATCTAAATTGAGGCTTTCTGTCTCACATCTGATCTGAAGCTGGATGTGGAAGTAGACCCAGAGGAAGGTCAGTGGGTTTACCTGGGCAGACATTCAAGCAGATATCCAATAAAGCTCAGAATTTGTTGTTTCTGTTCAAGAAGAAGGACTCGATTAGAAGATGTACCACCCATGGTTGACAAGGATACTAGGATGAGCATTAGTGTAGGGCCAGATTTAGGATGTTTATTTCAGGGATCATAAGCAGATGCTGGGCATGACTTTCAGCTGTGCTTCCTGAATTCCCCCCAGAAACGCCTGCCATTGCTGTTCCATCCTCTTCCCTGCTCCTCTCCCCTTCCTGATTCCAGGTTCTCTATCTCAAATTACAGAGAACATTCTCTCACATTATGGTCCCTCCCCACTTCACCTGAAGCTCTGTGACCAAGTCTACCTTTCCTGCACTAGCATCAAGCTGCGTTTTGTGCTGCCACCTTGCCTCTGGTCTCAGTGTAGCTTGGCCTCTTCATTCATGCTGTTTTAGACCTCCCACTCACATCTCACTCCGGAAAGTTTCAGTCTTGGAGTAAACTGTATTGAAAACACCATTCTCCCTTTGCACTGAATTCACATTGTGATCCCAAATCCAAAAAGTACACCTAGCCTTCATCGCACCCTGCTAAAGGTGCATGCTGGCCGTATGGTATAAGATTTTTTTTTTACATAGAACTGGCCAAAGATACGTTTTCCCTGTAGAGATCATCACTCCCTTTAGACAAAGGAATTTGTTTGCTTGACGCCTTATTAGCACTAGTAAGATTTGCAAGCTGCCTTAGTATTATAACATGGAGAAAAATAAATCACATTATGAAGTTTGGGCAGAGTGTTGTTTACCTGTCATTTTTAATACTGTTACAAATTTGCAGTGCTTATCTTTAAATGCTTGCTCTTGAAGCTAGAATCAGATGGAGTGTTGAGGGGTGACATTCTAGAAGTTTTAATATCATGGGAGGCATGAATATCCAAGGTCTTTTTGAGAGGATAGGAGAGTCCAAACATAGATGACATAGCTTTAAGGTTAAAAGGAGGAAATTTAAAAGGGACAAATGGACAACGTATTCACACAGAGTGTAATTTGCTTATGGAATGAGCTGCCAGAGGAAGATGCAAGTACACTACAACATTCCAAACACATTTGGACAAATATATAAATGGGAAACGTTCAGAACCATATGGGCCAAATGCAATCAGATGGGACTAGTTTAGTTTGGAAACCCTGGTCAGCATGGACACGTTGGACCAAAGGGTCTGTTTGTGCGCAATATGACTGTATGAATCAAGAAAGCAAGGAAAAGGGGAAGAAAATATATGATGTCAGCATACTGACAAGAAATATAAAAGCAAGCAGCGCAAGCTTTAATGTGTATACAAAGAAAGTTCAATAGGAATGTATGCCCTTTGGTAGAAATGAAATCAGGAAAATATATTGAGGATGTTTGGAGGGTATGCCTAGAGGGAACAGACAGATAATTTACACCAGAATTTTATATCATTCCTCACATTAGAAGGCACTGTAAGTATTTCAATGATATAATCAAAATAGCAATAGGAGGGAAGTTCTTGAACTGCCTCTAACAAAAGGAACAAGGCTTTTTAATAAACAGATAAGAGTAAGGGTACGCAGATCAGCAGTAATTCACAGTTGGTTTTAAAAGCGGCGGTTACAGAGTGACTGGTGTTAATGTGAGAAATATTTCATAACTCTTTAGATTGCAGGAATGTTCCAGTGAAACTGGAGACCCTACGATGTGACGCCTGTTTTCAAGAAACCAGCGAGACTGAAAGCAGTAACCATTTAGCCTTAACATTATTGTTGGAATTCTGCTAGAGTCTATTATTAAGGAAGGAATTGCAGGGCATTTAGAAAAGCTTGACGCAAAGTCAACATGGTTTTGTGAAAGGCGATCTATATTTTGCCTGTTAAATCATGTAAAGTTTTTTTCTGGAGATCCCTGAGAATGTAACAAGCGGACATGATGAAGGGGATCTGGTAGACACGAGGCTTTCTTGAGATTTTTCATTAGGTTTCACGAATTAAAACTTGTTACACAAGACAGAAGCTCATAATTTGATAGCTAATATATTAGCATTGGATGACAGTTAGTTAACACATAGAAATCGGGCTGTCAGGGTTAACGGATCTTCCAGATGAAATATATCTGCTGGAGTATCATAAATATCAGTCCAATGCAAGATTTAGTTACAATCTATACTGAAAGCCGGAGCTGAGTGCAATATATATCCGAGTTTGAGGATGACACTGAGAACCAAAAGACAGGCTGTTACTTAATGGAGAGGACACCCACAAAAGGAACAGTGCAAAGGGATGTTTTTGTGTCTGAAACATAACGACAGCATGCTGATGCAGCAAGTAACTAGGTTGGTTCATGAGGCGGGTTCCTGGAATGAAAGGGTACATTATTGAGTACATCTAAAATGTGTGAGGCGTTTATTCATTGTAGTTGAGATGAATGTGGATGATATTACTGAAATGGACAAGATGCAGAGGGGGCTTGACAAGGTAGCTTTCGAGAATGTGGATCAATTCCAGGGCAGAGAGTCGAACTCAGGGTTGTAGGTACAGAATAAGGGATATCGATTTCAAACTGAGATGCAAAGAAACGTCTTCTTTCAGAAGGTAGGGAATGCCTGGAATTCCCTAACCCAGAGGTTGTGGAGGCTGGGTCACTGAATGGATTTACAGACTGGCTGGATTGCGTTTTGACATATCACCGAGTTGAGGGATACAAGGGGTTAGCAGGAAAGTGTAGTTGAGCCCTGAAGTAGATCAGCCATGTTCTTATGAAATGACAGTGCAGGCTTGAGGGGCCGAATAGCCTGCTCCTGTTTCTATTTCTTACGTTCTTATGTTATTCTTCTGGAAATTAACTGGTTATTTTCCTGAAAATGGTGTTATACAATGTTGCATTAAGAGAGAGCAGAGGATTTCTTTGAGCGAACGCTGGATGTGGGTACAGGGCTGTATTCACAGCGAGGTAAAAACAATGACTGCAGATGCTGGAAACCAGATTCTGGATCAGTGGTACTGGAAGAGCACAGCAATTCAGGCAGCATCCGACGAGCAGCAAAATCGACGTTTCGGGCAAAAGCCCTTCATCAGGAATAAAGGCAGAGAGCCTGAAGCGTGGAGAGATAAGGAGCGGAGCTCTCCACGGTCCATTTTGGTTTCCCACCAAGCCTGCCTTCCGAAGTCGATCGAACAAGTCTGATAGATGATGTAGTGTTCCTTCCATGAATGACTAAAAATCACAATGTCATCAATGTAAACCACAGGTTGGATAATCCGGCAATTTATTGGTTAGTCCCTGAAATGTGGCCAGCACATTGTTCACACCAAATGTAAGTTGCTTGTCCCACATTTCCAACAGTCTTTCACCCGTGCAACTGGGTATGCATCAACCTTTTTAACTACATTGACGTTACGATAGTCCACACATAACCACTGGGTACCATTTGGCTTTGACACCATGACTATGGGTGATTTCCAGTCACTGTAAGACAAGTTGTTTATGTCATTTTAGAGCTTGCATTCAATGTCCTTCTGAACCTGTGACAACGTTAGAGGATTATGCCTGAAGGATGTCGGTTAATCGTAACAGCATCTCCTATAGCTACATTATGCACAATTAGGGAGTACTTCCAAGTTAGTATCTGCATAATTCTCATCATTTCAATTTTTCTCATGAAGGTGAATCAATAAATCATCCCAATTTTAGACATGCACTCATTGTCCACTTTAATTTGAGGAATGTCCGATTCAGAATCCTCTGACTTCGATTCTTCCTTCTGTGCTGTAATCATTACCACCTTGTCCTCTGGCTTTCCTTGGCTATCAAAGTACAGTTTGAGCATATTCACATGACATATGCTGTGAGATTTCTTTCTTTCTGGAGTCCCTATCAAGTAGTTATCCTCACTCTATATCCGTTGTGTTTGATAAGGTCCACAAACCTTGCTTTTCAAGGTTTACCTATAACTGGAAGTAGCAGTAATACCTTATCCCCGATCGCAAAATTGCATTTTTCTTTATTTCCTGTCCGTTTCCTGCTTTGTTGCATACTGCAATATTTTAAAATGTTGTCCAGCCAACTGCACAGCACTATTAGTCGTTTCCTAAAATTTGAGACCTAATCCAAATGTGTGGCCTTTGAATTTTGATTTACTATTTTCTCCTTAATCAATATTAATGGTCCTCTCACTTAAAGTCCAAAAAAAAATCAAATGAATTGAATTTGCTCTGTTAATTTAGTGCATGCATGATCACAAAAAGCGCAAATGGAATTCCCTTACACTAATCATCTGGATAATCCTGATCATAAGCCCTCAACATGGTCTTTAATGTTTAATGTCACCTTTCTAGCGCTCCATGCCATGTTGGATGGTAAGCAGTCGATTTGAATTGCTTTATTCCGAAGACATCATAGTGAATAAATTAGATGTGAAGTTTGAACCTTGACCTCATTGTATCTCTATTGGTAGTCCGTGTCTATTCATTAAAAAGAGTAATTCCTTTGCAATTCTTTTAGCTGTGATACTGCATCTTGGAATGGCCTCTGGAAACCTAGTCGATACATCCATTGTTGTTAATAAATACTGGTGCCCACCTTTTTGTTTGAGTCCTGGGACGTAGCCAATCAATTAAGGCTCTTGTAAAAGGTTCTTCAAATGCAAGAATAGTTAAGAAAGGCGCAGGTTTTATTATCGCTTGTGTTTTCTCCAATTACCTGACATGTATGACACGACTGGCAACATTCAATTACATGCTGTTGCAGTCCAGGCCAGTAAATATGTCTCTGTGTTTCAGCCTGTGTTTTCCTCACACTTAAATGACTTCTAGGTGGTAGCTCACAAGCCATTCACATCACCTATTTTCTGTATCCCATTGGCAATGCGATTTGATGAAATTCTGCCAATTATCATCTCCTTGAGTATGTAATAGTCTCCATTCCCTAATTTGGACAACATTTTTAGGGGAATATCACTCAGGGATACATTCAAAATTCCTAACGTACATGCTTTTTGATAAAACTGCTTTAACCTTTTATCTTTCTGCTGTAACTCAATTAGTTTAAATGAGCTAAAATATTTGCATGATGCCCTGTTTGCTTAATAATTTTTTTTTTCACAACTATGTGATGGAACAAAGTGTCTGCAAATGCCACTTCAGCTTCCTTAACTTTACATTTTTGATATCTCCTGTTTCAACTGGTGACATTGGGGCTTCGTTACCCACACTCAGAAAACTTCCAGGGTAAGACTCCTGCATTGCTTCAGTTGCCTGCGTCTCCACTGGCTTTTCAACCAGTGTAGCCAGTACTCCTACCGCTGAATCAGCTCTATTTTCTATGCAAGGATAGATTGTATTCCTGAAACTGAGAGTTTGTCCAATATGCCTACCACAATTTCTCCACACTTTTCTGGACACTCTATCCTCGCTTTACATTATTATGCGCTTTTTGTCTCAAGGTGAATTTCCTTTAGTAGTACCTTTTCTGGAAATAGTCCTTGTGGAGTATATATCTCCTGACCTTTCAGCATCACGGACTAAGAGGATCCTGTGTCCCTTAATATCGCATCCTCTTTACATGCCCTATGTCCGTAAACTTTCCCTTTGCAGGTATATTTTCTAAGCAGGTCTGCCACTTCCTCTCTAACAAACCTCTGATCAGCTTATACACTCTGATGCAGCTTTCTAGCTTCCATTGTGCTTTCTGTTACCACCCCAACAAAACTTCCAAGCGTATCCTGTTTTCCTGCATCTGTATTTTTTTTTCCTGATCCCACCAAAACAGTGATTTCATGTGACATAAATTCATTCTTAGCCTATGAGAAGTTATCCTTATGACCTTCTTCGATATCTACCTCTCACCCCCCCCATGAGGATTTCTCTTTGCCCCAGTTTCTATCGCTCATGGACTGAAATTGATTCTAGAAGCCAAACCATGTTTTATCCACCAGTTCATAATCATCAGCCACTTCAGCTTCCAGCCTTGCCGTTTTAACTCTCTGCTCTTCCAAATGTGTTTACATTATGTCAGGCAGTGAATCTTTGAACTCCTCCAAAGTAAGTTTCTCTCTCAGAGCATTGTAAAGCTCTTTTCCAGCTATCAAAATTACTTTGTTTGATCCTTTCAGACTCAATATATGTTTGATCAGGTTCCCTCCTTATATTCCAGAAACGTTGCCAAGCTCAAGCTCATACACACTTTCTTTACCTCGTCATACACCCCCGATCCCTCATCTGATAGTGTTGTGTTGCAAATACTTGCCGAACTCAGCCTACAAGATTTGTTTAGATCAACAAAACCCACATGGTTACTGGCCACTGCAATTGATTAGCCACTTTTTCAAATGAAATGGAAAAGTTTTCCATATCCTATTCATCAAATTTAGGCAAGGCGTGAATTTATTTAAAACGTTTATCACCAGGTTTTTGACTACCATGGTTTTGCTCATCCTCACTCTGTTCTTCACTAAGCTCACCTTCAGCCTTAATCCCCATCCTTTTAAGCCGACTTTCCATCTTAAGTGTCTATCTCTGAAGCACAAGCGCTCTCTGTTTTTGTTTCTCTCCTGCTAAGGACATTCATTGTTTTTTCTTTCCTCCGCTAAACCTATTCATTCTCTATCTTTCTCTTCTGATTTTAGCCGTCACTCAAACTGCTTTATTTACGCTTTTAACTCAAGCTGCATCATTTGCAATACATCAGGAACATCTCGGAACTGACTGCCAGACTACTGAGACTCATAGGACTCATAACGGCACACAAACCAACAGCCACGCTCAGACAACAACTCACCAGAACGAAGGACCCGATACCCAACATGAGCAAGACGAATGTAGTGTACAAAATAACATGCAAGGACTGCACTAAACACTATATAGGACAAACAGGAAGACAGCTAACAATCCGCATACATGAACATCAACTAGCCACGAAACGACACGACCTTAGTAGCCTTAGTAGCCACACACGCAGAAAACAAGCAACATGAATTCGACTGGGACAATACTACTATCATAGGGCAAGCCAGACAGAGAACAGCCAGGGAAATCCTAGAGGCATGGCATTCATCTACAAATTCCATCAACAAACACATCGACCTGGACCCAATATACCAACCACTACAGCGGACAGCTGAAACTAACAACCGGAAGCGGCAGGGACAGACCACTATAAACACCGGAGGAAACATCAAAGAAGCGCTTCGCAGAAGGCTCCCAAGCACTGATGATGTTGCCTAGCCAGGGGACGAAATGTTTACAACAAAAACTTCCAGCTCGGCGAACAGAACCACAACAACGAGCACCCGAGCTACAAATCTTCACCCAAACTTTGTACAGCAGCAATTGAAGTTTGTTCATCTCTATAAATCCTGATGGAGTTTCCAGCAAATTGGAATGCTGAGCTACTATTGCAATCATCTCATCTTTCCTTACGTAAGGAGGTAGCTTCAACACAAGCTTGTCCACTAATTCCCCGCAGCTTGGACTTATGTACATTCTGTTAAAAACCCCAAGGTCACTTCTTCCACCTCCAAAACATCCGTGGTTTCTGCAAGACCCATTGCTGTTTAAAGCTCTGTGTCCCACCAAATCAACACACGGAATAGGAGACATTAATACTTGCCACTCGCTGCCTAAATCTCGCAAATGGCCCCCATTATGTTATGGAACAGGCCCGACCCCACAGAACTAGCCCAGACGGTAACTTTGTGAGTAAAACTGACACAAAGGCTTACAGGTTATAAAGGTCAGAAGGACAGAAGGAGGGGGAGAGCATCCAGATCCAACAGTGACGTTGACTGAACTAACCCCAAAACTGTCCAGTTAGAGAGTTGGCCACGTCCTCTTGATTATACAAGTTTCTTATTAAAGACTAGAAAGCCTTCTTGCTGAGGCATCACCTGTTAGAGATATACAAAAGGATCCCAATGAAACTTTCAAAGTTCAGACATATTGGAATGTTGGTTCATTTCGTCCCTCTTTATACAATTAAAGACAACATAACCTGGTAAAAGGATGGGTTTTGTGACAACATGCCACATATGGCTTTGGACTGAATTCAATAAATGTTAGTCTTCCAGCTTTGAAGCCAATAAAGTGTATTCAAGTGTTTGTGAGTTTACATAAAACAAATCTGAATCGCATTGTGTGTTGAAGGTTCGACATTGTTTTATTAGAGCTACAAGAAGAATGTCCAGATAGATCCACACTTCTTGTGTATGGTCAGGGCAAATATTCCCACTGAAAATCTATTAGCTGGCGTGTATTAGTTGAGGAAAGATCAGCACTTTATCTACATCTAGATTGCGTATTTTGTGGGTGGCTGTGTTGGGGGGGGGGGGGGGGCGGTGTTCAGGTGGTTACAGCATTGCAAACGGACAACACAGCAGCAATATCTAGCCTGTAATCAGGAAACATCCATCATTCTCCCTCATAACTAACTTCACGAGAGCAATTGGTGATGGGAGATGTGATCAATAGTCAGCGATGTCAACATTCAATCAAGTCCAGTTGTCATTTGTACCATACTGAAAGGGGTTAACTAGATCTGTTTGTTCAGTGACTATGATTGATGTCAGTCTCCGTGGATCCTAATTATGCCGCTGAATGGTTTCCGTCTTCTATTAGTAAGGGGCTTCTTGCAATGATTTGTACCATTGTAGCAGCAGATGCATCACCTGCAACACTAACAGGAATCAACAGTTGCAGAGACGGGGAGAGGAGAGGTCAGAATCTGAGAATAGACTGTAATGTTCTAACAATGGATCAGAATCTGAGAACAGTAGACTGGAATGTTCCAACACTGGTTCAGAATCTGAGAACAGTAGACTGGAATGCTGCACCAATGGCTCAGAATCTGAGAACCCTTGGAGGGAATGCTGCAACAATGGGCAGGAGTTTATCCTGGGGTCTTTTCTTTGTTTCCAGGTATTGGAACATATTACAATATCGGATATACGGTGTACTGCTGATTATTCAGGCTGGTTACTATCCAATGCTTGCTATTGTTGGTGTTCCTGGTAAGTCTCCATCTACTTATTAATCCCATAAGCCATGCTGAACTTCAGTGCTATTTTTGTTAGCTATATGTGGCAAAGTTGGAAACGACTGTCTTCAGTTTCAAATGCAAATCCATTCATTACCACAAATTTCAAAACCGCCCCCCTCCCCCACCACACATATTTGAGGACAAGACTGTTCACAATCCGGAAGTATCTGTTTGCCCTGAATTGATTTATGTCTTCACATTTTTTTCCATCACTAAACAGACCCACTGCCAGCTCCATGGTATTCCCATTCCCCAGCTTGTTGTTTGTGCAGTTGCTAAATACACCATTATACATGCCTCAGAAAATTTGAGACTTCATGGTTCCAGCTCTCTTCTAATCACTCTTTCCATTACAATATTTTCATCATGACCTTGTTCTTGTCTCTCAAGTAAATTCATGTCAGGGACACTATGTCAGAATAGCAATGTCGCTGGTACATCATTCAGTGGTCCAGGTTACTAAACTAAACACACGGTTTCAAAACCTATCTCAGATGATGAGAGAACGTAAACTCAAATGACAGGAACTGGACAGAAAAGCGAATTTCGCTAATATAACCCCACTAGCATTTTGTCTATAAGTTAATCTATTTCACTGAGGTCCCTTGGTAAAGAAATCTACCATTATTACTTGGTCTGGATAAAGACGACGTCCGGTCTACAACAATGTGCTTGACTCTATACTGCCTTCAGGAATGGCCTCACAATAAAGGACATTTAGTGAGGTCAACTGGGGCCTTAACAGCGATGAAGACATAATTACAAATGACAACACTAAATGTTGGGAAAAAAAGAATGAAGCGAGAGATCAGGAGAATGTGGAAGTGCCAAAGAAACCGAGCAGATTTAGCAGCCTCGGATCGAGAGAAAAATAGAATTGACATTTCGAATCAAATGACCATCCATCAGAACTGCTCACAACTGGGAAATAGTGGGAATGATGTTTGTGACAGGGATGTCTGTTCTGAATGGGAGAAGGAGGGAGTTGAACAGATAGAGAGAGACAGTGAGAAAGAAGCAAATTGAGGAAGTGTTGATGACCAGCTGGAATGGAAATAAATATCAAGATTAATTATTTATTTTTTTCCTGTTGCCATATTAACGAAAATCCTGTCCATGTATGGTATACATCAAAGTCACTGTTTGAAGTGAGTTATGTCCCTTTGTCTCCCTTTTCAAAGAGTAAACATCTTTTTAAAAATTCATTAATGGGATGTAATTCCCTTTCCACGTTGTCCTTGAGAAACTGTTGGTGAGCTGCCTTCCTGACCACTGCAGTCTGTGGGCTGTAAGCATTCAATGCTTAGTTCAGTCCGGTTTAATTTCTTTGAGACATTATAATGAGTGATATAACTGAGTAGTTGGGATTGGACATTTCAAACGGCAGTCGAGAGTTAACAACATTGCTATGGAAATAGACTCACATGTAAGCCCGATCAGGTGAAGGTGATACATTTCATTCCTTGAAGGGCATCAGTGTGCCAGGTAGGTTTTTTTTTTACAATCGTTTCATTGTATCTTAATTCGTGATATTTTATTGAACTGAAATTCCAATATTTGCTGCGGTGGGAATTGAATCTGTGCTCTGGGTCAGTACCTGGGTCGCTGCATTAATAATCCGGAGATAATACAGCCAGACCATCGCCTCCTCAGCATCTCCAACCATCTCGAAATGCAGTATTGATGTTGCTGTTGGCGTGACTGGGCTGCAAGTACAGCGTTTCGCAAGGCAAAGTAATGATTTAACAAAATATACCATCCTTCTCATTTTGAATTTATGAGAAGGTGAGATGATGGGAACGGCTCTTGGTGAAAAGGCGCTGAATGCCCTTGGTCATGAGTCACTGACAGAATTCATACAGAGCAGCAAGTAATCAGCACAGGATATTGTCTACTGTCCTTCATTGAAAAATGATTCAAATATAGGCGTGAAGACACCTCCCTGCAACTGTAGAGAGATATTGAGACAGCACGTGGGGCACTGTGAACAGATTTTCTCTCCATTATAAGGAATGATCTCGTTGCCACAGTAAGATAGTATAAAGGAGTTTGACCAGATTAATCCCTGCAGTGATGGTACCACGAGGGGAGTGTGAAGGAAATGAGTGTTTAATCTGTAATGCTGAAAAAGATTAAAAAGTGATTGCAATAAAACTTGAGCGTTTTGAAACAGGACTCATTATTCCCATAATAAAACAAAGATAGCGTGAATATCACGTGTTTTCCTGCAGTATATGTTTTCATATGTGTACAGTTACGTTGATAGGAAAAGTTTAGCAGGATATGGGTCAAATGCAGGGAAATGGCGTAAAAGTGAGTGGTCATTTTGATTGGCATAGTCCAATTTGGGCTAAAGGCTCTGTCTCCCTGCTGTTAAACTCTCTGATCGTTTATACTCTCTGTGGAAACGCCATGTTGGTTGTGAGAGAGCTGCAGATTCTGAATGAACTCTCATCATTTCAACGTACAGTTGGAGTGAGACCCTGCTCTAATCATCATGTTCACAGACATGTTCACAAACAGCAGCTACACTCTTATAGACTTGGCCATTCCCAAAAATTCTGATCTCCATGCAGAAGACGAGTCTGTCTTTTCGGATATGACAGATGCCTCCTTATGACTTGGGACAAGCCATCTGATGTGCTCCTCTCCACCAGCAAACCACATTAATGTAACACATATGTAGCATTAGCAATGGAGCCAGGAGGAACAACTTGGGCTCGTCTGTCTGTGCAGTCTCTGCTTCATTGGTTTGTCATATTAAAGCATCAATGACATCCTCCTATTTCAATGTAACAGTTTGGAGGGGCTGAATGGTCTCTTATTTTCGTGTGTCAACCCCTTGAGGGGTTTCATGTCCTCCTGTTCATCCCAGGGAACAGGTTCATTATTGGTTGACTCATGGCAGCTGCTACCCAACCTGTTGTGCTGACTAGACTCTTTATCGTCCTGTGTAATAATAGACAATCAGGAGGCTGGAAGAACACAACAAGCCAGACAGCATCAGGACGTGCAGGAGTCAATATTTCAGGTAGAACCGTTCATTAGGATTGGGGATGGAGTAGGGGCAGCTGCAGGTAAAAACAGAAGGAAATGGTCGGGGTGGGGAGAGCAGGGAAGGGGAATTGAAATGGTTGGTGACTGGGAGCTCACGTCGGCCCCTTTGGGCCCGGCTGTGATTGTTGGAAAAATGTGTCCTTAGTTTATGTTTGGACTCCCCAATGTAGAGAAGACCACATCGGAAGGACCTGATGTAGTACACTAGGTTGGAAATGAGGCAGGTGAATCTGTTTCACCTGGAAAATCTGTTTGGGGCGCTGGATGGAGGTGAGAGAGATTGTATGCCAGCAGGTGATGCATCTTTTCCGTTTGCAGGGGCAGTTGTCAGTGGGGATTGGAGGGTTTGGTGGGGAGTGTGGCACGAACCAAAGATTAACGAAGGGAATGGTCCTTTTGGAAGATGTGCCAGGTGTTGGGATCCAACCTAGTTTACTGTAACTGGTGCTCCCAATGTGGTCTTCTCTACATCGGCAATCCCAAGCATAAACTAAGGGGATGTTTTATTAAGCATCTCAGCTGGGCCCATAAGGGTTGATCTGACCTTCCAGTCACTGCCTATTTCAATTCCCCTTCCACACCCTTTCCAACGTAGCCATCCTTGACTTCCTCCAATGCCACGATGAAACAAACCGCAAATTGTAGGAACAACATTTCATCTTCTGCCTGGTCAGCCTACAGCCCGGGTGACTCAACATTGAGTTCTCCAATTTCAAATAACCTCCCCTACAATCCCCCAAAATACATTCCCAGTTCCTCCTCCTCCCATCCATTCCTCTGATCATCCCTTCTTCCATCTCCCAACTGGATTCATTCCTCCCATCGAACAATCCGCTCATAACCACTATTTTTGTTCACCTCTCCCCACCTCATCATCCTGTCTCCAACTCCCTCACGCAGTCTTTTTAAATGTAGACTCCCTTAAAAAGGTCAGTAACACAGTCCTGAAGAAGGCTTTTACTCAAGTCGTTGACTTCTCACCTCCTGAAACCGCCTCTCTTGTTGTGTTGTTCCGGCGTCCTGACTGTCTACTTTGAATTCCAACATTCGCAGATTTAAAAAAAAAATCTCTTTTTGCGTAAAAAACAATAGAGAGTGAATGGGCTGTGTCTCTTCTTATCAAATAATTTCGATGGGCTGAATGGCTTTCTCACATTCCAATGAAACCAGCTTGAGATGCTTCATGAACTCCTCTTTCTGTACTGAGGAAATGTTCAGGATGCAGCAGTGCTGACACACGAATGTTACCTGCATGTTAACAGCGTGAGCTTGAATATTGTCCAGGTTTTGATGTTTTATGTGATCTTCACCGAACATCTTCACTTCTGATCAAATGACGGAAGAAAATACATTGATGAAGCAGCTGAAGATATTTGTGCTGAGGAAGCTACCCTGAGGATCAACCACAGAGATATCCAGGGACTGAGAGGATTGATGTCCACCAGCCACATTATGTTCTGAATGACCCAACCAGTGGGAGTTTCCAACTGATTCCTATCAAGTTCCAACTTGTTCCGACCCTTTGAAACCGTGCTCATTGAAATCATGATGTAATGTCAGGGCCAGTCACTCTGACGCTGTGTTGATATATTTTGTTCATGTTAATAGGCCAAGGTATATGTGTGGGGAATCTTTCCTTCTCTCAGAGGATAGTGATTGTTGGGGCCTCTCTATCCCAGTCAGTTGCATTCCTGACATGATTGGGAAGGGGTGAGGAGGGTGTCAATTGATTTTGAGAGTGTCGAGGGCTACAAAGATTATGGCATGAGAGATTAATTGCTGCCAAGAGCAAATCAGCACTGACCTACTGAACGGAAGGCCAGATTTGAGGAGCTAAATAGCCTTGTGTTATTCCAGCATTCTCCAGAGCCCAGTCAGTTTGCGGTCTCTTCCATTTCCTGTGTTACTGACCTGAAGTAACTGAATAAACTGATCCTGTCGCTGCATATTAGGATACTGGTGCTGCTTGAGAAAATCTCGGTACAATTGTATAGGTTCAGTGGGCCAATTGGCCTCCTCCTGTAACTGTATATCAGGCTCCAAGGCTTGAAAAGCCTTATCTTGTCCTGGTGTAACTGAAATCTATATTGACTAAGTCTACCACCCTAACAGAAAGTGAGCATTGCAGATGCTGTGGATCAGAGTCGACAAATGTGGTACTGAAAAAGCATGGCAGGTTCGGCAACGTCCGAGGAACAGTATAATCGATGTTTCGGACATTCCTGAAGAAAAGCTTATGCCTGAAATATCGATTCCCTTGTTTCTGCCTGACCTGATGTGCTTTTTCCAGAACCACACTTTTTGACGTCTACCACCCCGACCTAACAACATTCCTGGTCACATCATCAAATAACTTTAAGAATTTTTTCAAGCACATAGCCATTCTCAATATTCCAAATCAAACCCTTTATTTCCAATTGAATGTACATTTTATCTTTCAGAATTTTCTCATGTAACGTACCTACCCCAGATGTTAAACTTACTGCTCCATAGTTTCAAGGCTCTTTTTTCAGTCCTTCTTAAGTAAGGGCACAATATTTGATATCCTCCAGCCTTCCAGGATCTCAACTCTGGTTAATGATGATGAAAACCATCAGCCAGGTACCCCCAAATGCTTCTCTAGCACCTTACAGTGTTCTTGGATATATCTGGTAAGGAACGTGAGATTTATCCAGCCTCAAGCATTCTAGTGTGTCCAGTACCTCCTATACTGTGATATGGACTGTCCCCAAGAAAGCACCACGAACTTTGCCAAGTTCGTATGTATTCGTGTCTTTGTCCATGTTAAACACAGAGGAGAAATATCCGTTGATGAGCTCGTCCATCTCTTATGGTTCCACACACACATGTCACTTTGGTCTTTGAGGGGTCCTATTTTCTCACTAGTTGTTGTTTTTCATTTAATATACTGAAGGTACCTTTTCGGATTCATCTTAATTTCTCAGACCCCTTTCATGCCTCTTTTTCGCCCTACTGATTTCCATCTTCAGTAAATTCCTGTATCCCTTATATATCTCCAGGGATTCACTTGATCCCAGCTGCCTGTAGCGAAGCTGTTTTTTTTTCTGATCAAAGCCTAAATATCTCTTGTCATCCAGGGTTCCCCATTCCTGCAAACTTTCCTTTCACCCCCACAATAACAAATAGACCGTGAACTCTAGTATCTCACGTTCAAAGGACTCCCCTTCGCCGACACTGAACTATTCCAACAAGCCCCTGCAAACTCCTACCTAACTCCATCTAAATTCAATTTGCCCCAATTTAGAACTTGAAGCTGTGGACCAATTTTGTCTCTCTCCATAAATATGTGAAAATTAATAGATCAATGGTCATTGGTTCCAGTGTGCTCCCACACTGTCACCTCCGTCACCTGTTCTGTCTTATTTCCTAAGACTAGGTCGAATTTTGCCCCTTCCCGAATCGGCCCAACTACATACTACTTGGGGGAATTTTCCTGGCCCAATTAATGTATTCCACCCCACAAAATCCCTTAACCCTCTGGTAGTCCCGGTCAACTTTATAAAAATTAAAATCCCCAATTATGGCAATCATTTTGCTTCTGCATGTCCCACCTCTCTGCAAGTACATTTTTTACTCTAATTCCTGGTGACTATTTCGGGGCCTATAGTACAGCCCCTATAACATCACGATACACCTTCCTATTTATTAGATCCATCCACAAATCCTCGCTGTTTGATCCTTCAGTTATTTCATCTCTGATTACTGCTGTGATACTCCCTTTAATCAGAAATGCAACACCCCCTCCCCTCTTTCCACCATCCCTCTCCTGCCTAAAGCAGCTATACCCTGGCACATTAAGCTGCCAGTCCTGTCCCTCCCTTAGCTATGTTTCTGTAATGCCTGTAATATCCCAGTCCCACATAGATATCCATGCTCTGAGTTCTTCGCCCTTACCTGTCAGTCCTCTTGCATTGAAATAAAAGCAATTTAATAAAAACAGGCATTCTTGCTCCCTGTTGCGTTCCAGCCTGACCTGTCTTTTTACTTTCCTGTTTCTGATTACTGTATCTCCTTCCAACCTCGCACTTGCCTCCCTGCTGTTGAGGATCTCACCCCCTGCCAATCTCTTTTAAACCCTCCCTTGGAGCACGAGCAAACCTGACGCCAAAATATTGGTTCCCCCCCCCCCCCCCGCCTCCAGTGCAGGTGCCACCTGTCCCTCTTGAACAGGTCAACTCTGTCACAGAAAAGACCCCAATGATCTAAAAATCTGTGTGCCTTCCCCCTGCACCAATTCTTTAGTTATGCATATATCTGCCATATCCTTCTATTCTTACTTTCATGAGCTCATGAAACAGGATGTAATCAGGAGATTACCATTTCGAGGTCTTGGTTTTTAACTTGTCTCCTAGCTCTCTGTACTCACTCTGGAGGACCTGATTCCTATAACTGCATGTATCATTTATGATGCCAAGGTGCACAATGACTTCTGGCTGCTCATCCTCCCCCTTGACAACATTCTGCAGCCGCTCGGAGACTTCCTGGACCCTGGCACCTGGGACGTAGCACAACTTACTGGATTCCCACTTGAGGCCCCAGAATCTCCAATCTGTCCCTCCAACAATCGACTCTCCTATCTCTATGACCCTGTTTAAATTTACCCTTTCCCACTGTACCCCAGAGCCAGTGGTAGTACCACCAATTTAGCTACCGCTACTTTCCCTTGAACGGTCGTTCCCTCCAACTGAAATGGTATACTTCTTTTCGAGGGGAATGTTCACAGGGAATAGCTGCACTGTCTGCCTACTCCTTTTGCCATTCCAAAATTGCTCTCTGCCTGGAACACGATAGGGAGCAAGGACTGGCTTTTGGATTAAATTGTGTTTATTTAAATGCAACAGGGCTGACAGGTAAGACTGATTAACTCAGGGCATGGATCTTTATGTGGGAATGTGCCATTATAGTCATTGCAGAAACATGGCCGGGGTGGGTCTTGGGCGTCACCACCATCCAGCTCCAGCTCCCAAACATGGTCTCCCTGGAGCTGCAGCTGGCTGGGTGCACTTTCTACACGTGTAGTCAACAGGGACGGTGGAAATCTCTCTGAGCTCCCACATGCCACAGGAGGAACGTGCAACTGGTCTAACTGCCATCTTGACTGCTGTAATACTAAATTAAAATGACTTTATTTGAGCTTGCCTATACTTTTGTTCTGAGCTGCTGCTGTCTGAAGCCTCTCAAAGCAATGACTTACTACTTACTCTGTTACCAACTTCATTTTCTCTACTCCTCCACATTTACTTTTCTTTTGGGAAGAAGGGAGACACTACAGAAATGCAGTGTTTGTGCCTTAGACATTCCTTGACACCAAACCCATGACGACCTGATCTCTAGAGCACGTCATTACTTGTACTTGAAGGGTGTCTTGCTGAGTCTTCCTCCTGATGGTGGTGACTGTGCTGAGGCAAATATTCACCCCAACATCCAATCCGCGTTATCGCAGTCCCCTGGTACTTTCTGTCTCTTACTACTGCATTTATGAAATCCTTGAATCCGTCGATTGCATTCCAAACTGTGTCTCACTCCAAGGGAGAGAAGTTATGTTCCAGTGAACACAGGGTGTTGGAAAAAGAATGGCATTAGACATTAGAGCAACATTCTTCCTATCTGCCCATTGAGTCTGCTTTTCTGTTCAATTCCATTTTTTTTTCTGATAATCCCCATTCTACTTGACTGCATTTTCCCTATAACAAACCCTTGTTTAATAATCAGTCTGCCTCAGCCATCAAGATGTTTAATGATCTAACCTCAACAGCCCTCAGAATTGTCTACAATTGTTTCCCTCTTACTGTTGGGAGACTTGGTGGTCTTTAATCCTTATTTCTAGCACTCTATGTGAGAGATGTGCCAACGTTAGATGTTATCGTGTCCCATAAAACCTTCGCTGTGGCCAGAGACAAGAGTAAAATAAAAAATGTCAGAGCCTGTGCTCTTCTCCCTCATCTTCCACATCAGCCTAAGTTACAGCTCACCCGGATCTGCGGATTTTTCCACCCTTTACCATGCACAAACATTCAATTCTTTCTTGGCTTCTGTGTCAAATCGTTCAAGGGGTACACTGTCAGTCTCCCTGAATCCAGGAACTGCTTCTCCCAACTGAAGACCGATATGAAGCCCGTGGTTAACATATCCTGTGGCTCTGTGCACAGTATGCCCCGTTTGTCTCTAATGCACCCCTTCTTTCTGCTGTTACCTTCTTACTCTTAATAAACTGATATAATGTCTTTGGATTCTCGTTAATCTTACTCACTAATGTTTTATCACGATTCCTCTTCTGCTCTTCTACTGAAGTTTTAAGATTAGCCCGACTCTTTCTATATTCATGTAGTGCATCCATTGACCTGCTCACTTTGTATCTGATTTCAGCTTCTCTTTCGTTTTTAATTCTGTTCTGATTTTTCTGTTGACACCCGAGGTTCTCTGGGCTTGTTTTCCAAATTTTCATCTTTCGTGGAACACATTCGGCGGACACTCTCATTAATTCCATTTTGATCAAGTGATCCCCCAACCCCCTGCCACGCACTGTTCTGCTACAGTTTCACTCAGAAGCCACTGTACTCTGGACAGATTCCGTCATATGTTTTCATAAAATCGATCTCTCCAATCCAAAACCTTTTATTTGCCAGATAGTGCTTTTTATAAAATCTTTTCCTTACCAAATATAAAATGTATGATGTCATGGTCACTGGCCATATAATTCTCTCCCAATCCTGCCTGCAATATACTGACTGGCTTCATTTCCCACAGTGAGGCACATCACTGCCGCACCCATTGTTGTATCTGCTCCATGATGATACAAGGAGTTTCTGGAATAAATTTCAAGGCAGCTGTCCCCTCTTGAAATATTATCACTGCCAGAATTAATGCTTGGAAATGAAATGCCTGTGTATAATAAACCTATTATTGTTTTGACACACCTCAGTAAATTGGTTTTATATCTGCTCCTGTACTTCCTTTCATCTGGGTGTCTATAATATGTCCCCAGCAGTGCCTCGGCCATGGTTTTGATCCTGAGCTCTAACCACCAATGCTCATTAGAAGATATTTCCAAACTATCGCCCCTCCTTACTGTAATAACTGACTCCATAACTAATCATGCAACACCACCTCCTATTTTAACCCTCTCCTGTCCTGCCTATAGTTCTTGTACCACAGCATATTGAGTAGTCAGCCCTGACCTCCCTCAAACGCATCTCTGTAATGGCAACAATGTCATATTTCCACATGTCACCTTGTTCCCTTATCACATCTGTCTGTCCGATAACATTCCCAGCATTAAGGAAAAGCACATCCACCCTGGAATGTAACATCTGGAATACTCTGTACCTCGGAGTTCTTCAGTCATTCACTGTTCCTTTACATGCTGCCCAATTCATGAACCACAACTGTAACTCTGGGACTCAATTAGTATTTGTTGAAATGCAATTTCGTTTTTACTAGATGCATTAATGAAATGCAATTTTCCAGAACTGAGCAGTCTGATCCCCATACAATGAATTTCTGCTGATTAAATCTCTGCTCAGTGTGCAGAGGGGACAGCCGTCACTAATAGGGAAAATGAGGACGGCAGATGCTGGAGATCAGATCAGAAACGTGTGGCACTGAAAACGAACAGCCAGTCATAAACATCTGAGGAGCAAGAGAGTCAATGATTTGGGCTTCACCCCTTCATCAGGAGCGCATTCATGCCTTCCAATGTTTTTCATTCCATGGTTCACAGGATATTGGGAGCCATACATACTAAGTGAAGTAGCATCATACATAACCCTGAAATGGAAAGCAGTTAATCAGTTGGTTGAACAGGGAGTAGACAATTTCAGGTGAAGTACAGATTAATTGAAGTATAAACATAAGAATAGATAAATCCTCTGGGCCAGAGGGGAAACACCCTAAGTTGCTACAGGAGGTGAGAGAAGAGATTTCTGCACATTTGCGTCTTCACTCTCCATTGGAGTAGTGCCAGATGATTGAGGATGGCAAATATTACACCCTTGTTCATGAAAGAGAATTGGTATAATCCTGAGAATTACAGTCCAGTCAGTCTTACATCAGTATTGGGCAAAGTAATGGAGAGGATTCTGAGAGACAGACATTATGATTACTTGGAAAATCATAGCTTGATTAGAAATAGTCAGCATGGCTTTGTGAGGGGCAAGTCATGCCTCACAAACCTTATGGGATTCTTTGAGGATAGGATCAAACACATTGAAGAAGGTAGAGCAGTGGATGCGGTGTGCATGGATTTTAACAAGGCGTTTGACCACGTTACCGATGGCAGATTCATTCAGAAGGCAAGGAGGCTTGGGATACAGAGAAACCTGTCTGTCTGGATACAGAATTGACTGGCCCATAGAGACACTATGTGGTAGTAAACGGGAAGTATTCAGTCTGCAGCTCGGTGAAAAGTGGTGTTCTGCAGGATTCTACTGTTTGTGTTTTTTTTAAAATAATTTGGATGAGGAAGTGGAAAGGTGGGCTATGATATTTGTCAATGGAACAAAGGTCGGTAGAATTGTAGATAGTGTGGAGGGCTGTTGTAGTTTGCACTGGGACATTGACAGGATTAAAAACTGAGCTGATAAGTGGCAGATGGATTTCAACCTGGAAAAGTGTGAAGCGATTCATTCTGGAAAATCAAATTTGAATGCAGAAAACAGGATAAAAGATAGGTAGTGCTCGTCAGGTCCCCAACAATTCACCCTCCTGTCTAGGCACCTTCCCCTGCCACCACAGGAATGCAAGACCTGTGCGCACACCTCCCCCCCAAGGCCCGAAAGTTCCTTCCACATCCATCAAGGATTCACCAGCAGTTCCACACATGTCAGCTACTGTATCCGCTTTTCCTAATGCGGTCTTCTATACGTTGGGGAGTTGGGACCTCTACTCGCAGAGCACTTCAGAGAACATCTCTGGGACACCCACACTAAGCAACCCCACTGCTCCGTGGCAGAACGCTTCAATTCCACCTTCCACTCTGCGGAGGACATGCAGATCCAGGGCTTCATCCATCGCCACTCCCTTACTACCTCATCTTCGACCTCGGGACACTCCAACCCCATGGCATCATTGTGGATTTCACCAGTTTCCACATTTCTCCTCCTCCGACCTGATCACAATTCCAAACTTCCAGCTTAGCACCGCCCTCATGACCCGTCCCATCTTTTTATTCAAAGTGGGAATGGATTTTTTTTAGTTTCCCTACAGAGTGGAAGCAGGCACTTTGACCCAACAAGTCAGTACCATACTTCCAAAGAGTAACCCATTTCTCTCTGACTAATGCACCTCTAACTATGGGTAATTTACCATGGCCAATTTGCCTGGCCTGGACATCTGTGGGAGAAAACCGGAGCACCCGGAGGAAACTCATGCAGACATGTGGGAGAATGTGCAAACTCCACACAGAGAGTCGACTGAGGTTGAAATCGAAACTGGTCCCTGGCACTGTGGGGCAGCAGTGCTCAAAACTGAGCCACCGTGCCCACCTGTCCACCTTCCCTCCCACCTATCTGCTCCAGCCTCCCCTCCGGTGTATCACCATTGCCCACACCTCCGTTCAACTGTCACACTCTCAGTTACCTTTCACCAGCCCCGGCCCCTCACATTTATCACTCCACCCTCATGGATCCCATTCTTATTGCTGATGAAGGGCTTTTGGACGAAATGTCGATTTTCCTGCTCCTTGGATGCTGCCTGAGCTGCTGTGCTTTTCCAGCTCCAGCCTCACGACTCTTACTTCCAGCATCTGCTGTCTTCGGTTTCGCCTTGATAACGTCTCCACTCTGTGCCTGTCAAGGTTGCAGATGTATGGAGTCTGGGAGGTAGGCCAGATGTCATCACCGTCAGTAATTTGTGTGGTGTGCTTCTGACACTCCATGTCCATACATCTGCTCTCTGGGCCAGGGTCTGACTGAAAATGCGTTTGTAAAGCCTGGTTGCTAGCGAGTCAATGATGTCCAATTTGGACAGCATTTGTACTTACAGAGAGACCACTGATAGCCTGGTAGCTAGTTTCCACCCAGCCCAAGGTGGAGTCCAAACGATTTGTTGTGAAATAATGCTTGAATGGCTGCCCTGAATCATGTGGTCGTGCTCTGGATACATTTAGCTGCAGGCCAGGATCTCACGAAGTGCGTCAGGCATGTATGAGTTTCAGGAACACTCTGCCTGAATTCAGATCCTTTCAAATCTATTTTCAACGAAGCTTATGATTGCAAGGTGATGAGTTTATGATCCAAAAAATAATCAGATATTTGCTATGTTTCATAAAGTGCGCAAAAATAAGATGTGAAGCATGATTATCCAACCAAACAATAATTGCATCATCTCTGAAAACAATGAGGTTGAGGTTATATTTATGGAACAAACATGCAAACTCCTGTCAACATTTAATGACTCATAAATAAAGAATGCACATTTTTAAAATTTCGAACAAAGAATATGTTATTTGATGATAGACGTGATTACAATTATATACTCATTGTCGGTATTCAAGTAAATACATTATCACACCAACATTTGGAAAGTGCTTGGCGTCTGATTGATTACATAGTTAGATTGAAAAAAAATAATTGAACAATCATATAGAAAAAGCCTTCTTATATATTTAAATAACAATTAGTTTAATTTCTCACTTAAATGTATGAGCTTCAGTTATTTAACAACAATTGAGAAATGACAATAATTCTACATGCACTGTGAATATTAACTTAAAAAAGTGATTCGTGACATTACGTTGAAGTGAACAATAATTCGAAATCTTGCATTTTTTTAAAAGAATGAATGGCATTTAATGCGAAATTTTGGTTAGAGAACAACACAGGACGTAGGATTATCAGTTGGCCAATCGCCCCCTCAGGCCTGTTGCAACATTCAGAATGCTCTTGGCTGATATGATTGTGTCTGATCATCCTTTTCCTGTCTGTTCCCAATAAACACTGACTCTGTTGTCTATCAATGGTCAGTACAGCTCAGCCTTGAATACCTTCAATAACCCAGTCTTCACTGTTCCCTGGGAATGTGAAAATCGGCAAGGAGAAAAAATTATCCTTAACTCAGTCTTAATTAGAAGGCGCTTATTTTATAATATATTTGATCAGATTAGATTAAATTCGAGTAAATTAGATTCCCTGGAAACAGGCTCTTTGGCCCAACCAGTCCATACCGACCTTCTGAAGAGTAACCCACCCAGACCCATTTCCCTCTGACTAATGCACCTAACACTATGGGCAATTTAACATGGCCAATTCACCTGACCTGCACATCTTTGGACTGTGGGAGAAACCGGTGCACCCAGAGGAAACCCACGCAGACACGGGGAGATTGTGCAAAATGTGCCAACCTTCCAAACATGCCCCACATTACCACTGACTATATTTTGGTTAAATATCTATCAAAGCCAGACTGCACAGCACCCTCACAAAGCCATTTCCAGATATCAAAGGATCATAAGAAACGAGAACAGAGTTAGCTCCATCGAATCTGCTCTGCTGCTTGATCATGGCCGGTTTGTTTCTCAACCACATACTCCTCCCTCCTCCCAATTACCCTTGATTCACTTATTAATCAAAAGTTTACCAAACTCTATCTCAAAGACGCTACTGTGTACTGTATTTGCATATTTGTTCATATATGAGTGTCTGTATGTGTGTTTGTGCATGTGTCTGTTGTAGATTTAAGGGATTATTTTATCCAGGACACTTTTAAATTTAAGTTTTCAATCAGAGTTACCGAACAATCTTCCAGAGCAACTGGAGTAAATAGTTTGTGAGACCTTAGTTTTTTTAAAAGTTGGAACAACAGAAGCAGCCTCAACGAGTACAGTCAACGTCTCAAAGAAGCAGGGCGTATAGTCGGCAGTTTGCAGCAGTAGTAGCCGGGATCTCACCAGGGTTGTACACTGTACTACATGTCGCTGGCTGCTACTCTCTCTGAATTTTCCTTTCTGGGTTGCAGGATTGCATGGCCTGCAGTTTGTTTCTCTGAATGTTGTGCCCAGGGTGTGTTTATGAGCTGTTCCCACATTGGAACAGTTACTGTTTAGTAGTAAAATAATTTACTGAGTTTTGTTCTGATTTCCAATAGAGTTAAGTCATTCCACGTTCATCTTTCTTTGATTATATTTTTACTATAGTGTTCAAATAAACTGTGATTTGCGTAACTTCAAGTAGTTTGATCAATTGAATTGGACCTGGAACACGGCACCTTACCTTTAAAATAAGAAAATGTTAGGGTGAAGGCTAACTTCTTAATCTATTTTGAGAGTTCCGCTCCGTCCTGAAACACTGTGTAATGGGATCTCTCTTGTTTTCTGGACAGGCGATTAATTGAAATGGGGAATAACACCTTGTTTCCTCGTATGTTTAAAATGATGTAATATAATCCTCCGCTGGTTCACCAACTCCACTGTGCAAGCAGTAGGCTTCATAGAGTCCATTCAGTTTAGAATTCATTCCATCTAGTTCACACTGACCAGCCATAGAGTGTCCCACAATTATTCCCATCCCTTTAACCCTGTGATCCACATGGCTAATCCATCTAAGCAGCACATCCCTAAGCATTATGGACCACTTAGCACGGCCAGTCTGTCTAACCTACACATCTTTGAACTACAGGGGGAAAGTAGAGAACTCATCGTTTACTTGAGA